>NW_012153507.1:584407-587344 GCF_000956105.1 Propithecus coquereli
ACACACAAATACCCTTGTCATTCTGTGCTAGTATTGCAATTCACCAGAGGGATGAACTTTCCAGGATGGAAACAGCAGAACAAAACTCACATGCTGGTTAAAACACAGATGTTTGACAGTGGCCGTTGGAAACAAACCCAAACAATAAATATTTCAGTTTGATTTTTTTGATGCCTTCAGACAACTCTTTAAAATCATATGTGGACAAGGCCAAGATTTCTGCTGGTATCTAATAATTTCTAAAAACAAAATATTATACACTCTATGTTTTATTCACCTTTTTCAATGAGTTATTGTCCATTTGCTAAGAGAACAGTGAAAAGATTGCAGTGCAAATTGCACTTGTATATGTTGTCAACAGGAATCATTTGGAGAAATCTTTAAGGAAAAGAGCTGTATTTGGATAATAGAAGAAATACCAACTGGTAACATTCAAGTCTGTCAGATAATCTATTTCATTTATCAGAAACAATAAAGCATGAAGGTTTCTAATAAAGTTAGTTTCGACTTACATACAAGAAAGACAAAGTAAAACAAGGGAGTCCATAAATGGATTGAGCTAAGGTTTGCTGACATTTTTGTTTTATTTAAACTAACAATGAACTCTAATATCACAGAGTACATTTGTTTTGCAACAGCAGTATTTGCTACTGTTCTATTAATATTAATAATGAACACTCTCATTTTACAAGGGATGTTTCAAAGCATAAATGATAATATATTATTCCTCAAAAATAAACAATTTCAAAGATGAAAAATTCAGAGAGTGATCTTTGTCATTTATCACTTTGTGTTAACTGTGCATTTCTAACATTTAAATTACTTTAACAAACATAATGCAGACCTAATACAAACATGTTAATCCTTGAATAACATGGGTTTGAACTGCACAGGTCCACTTACACAGAGATTTTCTTCCCTCTTTGCCATCCTGAGACAGCAAGACCAAACTCTCATTTTCCTCCTTCTCCTCAGCCTACTCATCCTGAAGACAATGAAGATGAAGATCTTTGTGATAATCCATTACACTTAATGAGTAATAAATACATTTTCTCTTCCTTATGATTTTCTTAATAACATTTCCTTTTCTTTAGCTTATTTTATTATAAGAATGCAGCATATAATATTTATAACATAGAAAATATGTGTTAATCAACTATTTTTGTTATTGGTAAGCTTCTGATCAACAGTAGGATAATAGTAGTTAAGTTTTAGGGGAGTCAAAGTTTATGTGCAGATTTTTGACTGTGTGGGAGTCATTGCTCACAACCCCATGTTGTTCAAAGGTCAACTGTAGTTAAGGAATAATTGGATGGCAAATTGAACAATTAATAACACAGAAAGTGTTAATAATGAGCAATGACCATAATGCAAGACATTAATTGAATGCTTACATATTGGCACAGTGCTATGGACTGTCCGTGGATTATTTCAATGAATTGTCACAACCTAAGGCACTATTATTGTGACCTTATGATAGATGAAGAAAATGAGACACAGCCATTTAAAAGGTTAAAAATTCTTCATCGTTATAACAGTTTACCATAACTGAGTCAAAATGAATATGACATCATTTTTCAATCAATTATACTTTATTTAAAAAAGCCCAGAACTCAAGTCCATTTATGAAGTTTTGAACATAAAACACGTCAAGATGTGAGTTGTAACCAAAAATAAAGAGAAAGAAAGAGAGAGAAAAGAAGGAAGGAAGGAAGGAAGGAAGGAAGGAAGGAAGGAAGGAATAAAGGAAGGAAGGAAGGAAGGACAAAATATTTATTCACTTTGGTAAGATGTGGTACCTATATTGATCAAGGACTCTAAGCCCTCCTAACTCTCTCTACTTTATGGTGTTATTCTCAGCATCATTCCCTTGATACAGTTTTGCACACAGGTTGAAAGGCAAGGACCTGGAGATTACTGATCAAATCCTTGCAACCCCATGACCAGGGAGGTGATGGTCACTGTGAGGTCACTGAGAGAGTGGGTGGAGGAGGATGGAGGAGTGCTTTTTACATTGTAGATTTTCTTCTGGGGAATTTTAAATTCTTCAGAGAGTTTACTTCCATTCTTACATGGTTAGAAGCCACACTGACAATACACTGACTTCTGGACAGAAGAATGTGAGGATCTAATTTTTCTCTATACAGACTTGTAATTAATCTCCTGGTTTTCAGTCCCTTGTCTCATCATCTGGGGTGGATGCATCAGGGAGAGTTCTATGGGAGGAAATGATTGCTCCATATATAGATTTTATTGGGTCAAGTATTTAAAATATACCCCGAAAGAGGACAAAAATTTACTAAAATAGTACTCATGCTTAAATGTTATTTTTTGGTTATAATTGATAAAATACATTCATATAATATTATTCATAACTATTTGTATTAGTCTGCTCAAGCTGCTATCACAAAATGCCCCAGCCTGGGTGACTTAAACTACAAACATTTATTTTATCCCAATCTGGAGGCCTGGGAAGTCCCAGATCGAGGTGTCAGCATGGTTGGTGTCTGAGTTTGAGTTTTAGATGGCTCTCACATGGTCTTTCCTCAGTGCATTTTCACAGAGAGCAAGCTCCCTGACGTCTCTTCTTATAAGAACATTAATCCTATTGACCAGGGACCTACACTTATGACCTCATTTAACCTTAATTATCTCCTTACTCCAAATACAGCCACACTGGGGGTAAGGGCTTTGACGTATGAATTCTGCAGAAAATATACATTTGGTCCATAACATCATTAATCTATATAACGTATTCAGATTTAACAAAATGATCAATCCAGGACAGCAAATAGCATGTAGTTGTCATGTCTACTTAGTCTCCTACAATCTGTAACAATTCCTTGGTCATTCTTTGCCTTTCATAACCTTTCATGACACTTTTGAAGAGTACTCATAAGTTATTTTATAGAATATTCCTAAATTTGGATTTGTCTG
>NW_012153507.1:590499-590890 GCF_000956105.1 Propithecus coquereli
CATACATATATTCTCTTGTAATTTTTCTTTAGTGGCTATTCTCTAGTGGCTCAAATATTTCAGCAAGGACCTTTGATTTGTTACAGTTCTAATCTGAAATATTACTTCTAAACTCCCCTAATAATGCTAGACCCTTAGAATGTTTTCCCTAACTCTTTTTGCTTAAGCCAGTAAGTCTATAGGCAACCTGGGACATGGCCATTCCCTTAAGGTTGGAGATCCACACTTTGTATAACGGCAGTTTTACCACCCATCTTCATAAAGCTAACCTCTCAAAATTCTTCTGAGCTTTGTGAATCTGCATGAAACCACCAGTGAACGGAATAGAATATACATTCAGAGCAGTATGATATGGGTCTCTGAAATGGGTTTATTACTTAAGTTAACTTGA
>NW_012153507.1:593840-597030 GCF_000956105.1 Propithecus coquereli
CTGTTGGCCATTTAATCTACTTGTTTTCTTATCTTAACACTAATATTAATAGTTATAAGTACTGTTTGCTGGATATAAGCTCTTTCTATTTTTCTGCATTTATGTGTTGATTAGTTAATACCAATTTGATGGTGAGTACAAATGGGTCCCGTTCTGCTGCTCTTGTGGTGCTCCACTTTGGATAATTGTTTTCTTATCTTAACACTAATATTAATAGTTATAAGTACTGTTTGCTGGATATAAGCTCTTTCTATTTTTCTCCTTTGCTGTCCCATCCAGATGTTTACTTCTTAATATATCTCTAGATTTTATCTTATTAATGCTCTAAAAGTAAGAAATAAAAAGTCATTGAGCTCTGGGCCAGGCAAAAGCATCCACTGTCCAAAAAAATATTGTCCATTTACACTTTACTTAATTGAATAATGAATAAATCCACTCAGTTGATGCATTCTCATCAAACCAATGTATCACCCAGTAAGATTTTGCCCTATTATTGTACCCCAGGTTCCCTTTAATATGATTCATTTTGTATTTTCTTTCAGAAAATTATAAATTATTTCAGAATAAACTCAAATAATAGTAGTCCTCCTCAAGTATCTATGACACCTTGAAATGCACCCAGTAATTTTCTGAGTACTTTATTCTGATCTTCTACAACTTTTCTTCTTATATCATATATTTTTAAATTTCGCTAGCCTAATTTCTAAATGATAATTTCCATATCACTCTTACTAGGGACTGTCATAACCTTCTGAGAGAGTCACCCCAGCCCATTCTATGTCTGCAGCTCTTTCCTTCAGATTTCATAGGGCACCAAGGACTATCTCTGAACGAATAAACACTCTACTGGAAATTTATTTAGCAAAATTAAACCTGGGTAGACACCATTTTCCTTTTTGTGTCAGACTATCTTGCCCTTCAAAATTTTATTTTACCAATTTTATTTTACCAGGTTATTATTTTAAAAAAATTGTCTTTTCCTAATTTAATCAGTCTGCCTTCCTTTATTTTGTTTTCATTATTCTACTGCACCTATTCTGCTGGTAAGCATGTTTCTCAAACCCTCTCCAGGTTTTCCTTAATTTCCTGGGTAAGCTTGATGAGACAGAACATTTCATGTACAAGCCCTATTAATTATTTCTTTAACCTTAGTGTTTGTGATCATTGAAATGTGTTGATAAATCATGTACTTTCTTCATGGTAAGGGGCCTCTTTCCTCTAATCCTGACTGCCAGAATAAAATATATCCTTCTTTTATGGGTAAAGCTATATGTTAGATTTCTGAAATGTTCAAAATTTTTATAATTAACAAATCTAAAACCACCTTAATGTCTTGTGGTGGCAAATGACACTTGAACCTATGGACAAAATATTTGAATTAGACCTGAAAGACAGTTTAGAAAAAAATAAAATAAGGAAAGGATTTGGAGCAGCCAATCTACAATGCCTACTGACAACACAGCCTGCACTTTGATGATGACCCTGGTGTATAAATCCAGCAAAACTGCCATATGCTGCAGAGCCTCAGCAGAATCAAAATTCCACATGTCCTACTTTTAGGAAGATATCACCAAAGCCTGAAGTCCCCTGCCCTGGCCATGCAAGAAGCTTCAGTTTCCATATATTTTAATGTACTCTCAAGTCCACTTTTGCTCGTATCTCAAAAGTTCAGCTTATACATTGTATTTTTTAGTTCAAAGTGACCAATACATATCAGCTCTCTTTCAAACCTGAGTCCTGAATAAATTGAGAAATCAAATACACAAATGAATAAATAAGAGATCAAAATATCACTTTTATTGATTAAACTTAGGTTAAAAGATGCAGCTTATAACTGCAGGTATAAAACTTTCTAATCCTGAATGCTAGAATAAAATATGTATCTGCTAATCACAGGAGGTGATGGAAGCATAGTCTTGTCTTTCAGAGACAGTCTCTTCTAATAAATATCACAGCAGGAAGGAGCAAAACGCACATCTAGAATTGTGTTTGTTTAGCTCATTTAAAAAAAGGAGAGATATCAGGAAAGAGGTACGCATGCCTAGTTCCTTATTCTTACTGACCATCCTCTGTAAGCTTCAGTGACCAAGGGTGAAAATTCTATAAGACCTAAGGCTTGAAGTTAAATCCACCCACACACCTGGTAAAGCAGTCACACAGTACAACACAGGCTGCGGCCAACTGCCAAGGTCAAAGGCCTATGCTAGAGTGGTGTGCCCCAGTGCTGAAAGCCCTGTGTCCTGACTGCCAGTAACCTCATCTCTGCAGTATATCTTTCCTCTGCAAAATTCCACTTCCTGCTGTCTCCGCATGAACTAGATATTGATATTTGAGGAGGGTAAGCCAGAGCATTGCTCTTTCCTATCCCACCCCCTCGTGTTCTTAAGAAATTGAAAGACAGAACAAATGATAAAGGCAGAAAGAAAGTAACTATCATCTTTATTGTTGATGAAGATGATTTTGAAGATTAGTCTGAGGAGCACACCAGCAGTGTGCTTTCTGATACTGAAATCCAGTGAGGTCAGCGTATCCACCCAAGCTTACCCTGATGAACGCAGGGGCAGACCTCTGTCCCCACCTGCTGAGATGGGTCAGGAATGCACGCTCTCCTGGTAGGCCAGTTCCCCTGAGGAATTGGGAGGGACTAAGCCAACCATGTAGCATCTAATCTGCCCAATTTTATCAACCAAATCATTCCTGCTTGTCGAGAGAAAGTGAATGAAGGGGAAAGGGAGAAAACTGAAGTTCTTCGAAAATCATCTCCTCATGAAAGTCAGAATTAGACATAACACATTCACTAACCACAAGAGTCCAATTTTCAAATTTATTGGCAAGAATTCTTCTTTATAACTGTCTTATAAAAATTTCAGGAAGCAAATACTGTTTATTCAGTATTATTAGCATCATGGTTAAGCAAAAGGGCACTAGAGACAAACTCCACAAACTCAATTTCTGGCTCATTGTGGGACCTTGGCTATTGTATGACCTTGAGAGACTATAAATTTAGAATAGTAAATCTCTCTACTCCATAGATTGTTGTTGCAAATTAAATGAGACAATACATGTGAAATACAAGCTATTATCTGTGCATTTTCTCTTAGTTTCATTATTTTTATTATTTTTGCTCAATTAGCCAAAACTTTATTTGATCAGTTTTTTCAAAGACCTTTCTTATTTTTGTTTATTGTTG
>NW_012153507.1:597080-597720 GCF_000956105.1 Propithecus coquereli
TATCTTTTTCCATCTTTCTTTTTATTTTCAAGGTTTCTGCATTCTTATATAAAATGTGTGTCTATAGTAAGCAGCACAATATTTTTTGTTTATATAGTTTGATAATATTAGTATTTTGCTTGTAGTATTTAATCCCTTTACATGTGATATTATTTCTCATATAATTTATTTTATTGTATTGTCAATGTTTTTATTTATTTCAAGCTCTTCTATTTTTGTTCTTTGCATTTATATACATATTTCTATTTACTTGTTAGTCATACATATATTCTCTTGTAATATTTCTTTAGTGGCTATTCTCAAATATTTCAGCAAGGACCTTTGATTTATTACAGTTCTAATCTGAAATATTACTTCTAAACTCCCCTAATAATGCTAGACCCTTAGAATGCTTTCCCTAACTTTTTTTGCTTAAGCCAGTAAGTCTATAGGCAACCTGGGACATGGCCATTCCCTTAAGGATGGAGATCCACACTTTGTATAACGGCAGTTTTACCACCCATCTTCATGAAGCTAACCTCTCAAAATTCTTCTGAGCTTTGTGGATCTGCATGAAACCACCAGTGAACGGAATAGAATATACATTCAGAGCAGTATGATATGGGTCTCTGAAATGGGTTTATTACTTAAGTTAACTTGA
>NW_012153507.1:613165-615556 GCF_000956105.1 Propithecus coquereli
TTTCCAAATGGCTGGACCATTTTGTATTCCTACTACCAGTGTACGAGAGTTCCAAGTGCTTTCTATCCACATCAGTATACTGATATTCTTAGTATTGTTTTTTAATTTAGCCATTCTAATAGGCATATAGTGATATCTTCAACTTTTCTCATGACAGATCCTCAAATAATTCATAGTACATGTTTTTTACAACTTTAAATTACAATGCCTTACAAAAATGGTTTCTTTTTTAATGTATTTTTTCACTATAATCCATACCTCAAAATATCTTATAAAATCAAATTAACTCCTGGTTTTCAATTGAAAGAAGAAGGCAGATAAGGTCACTGTAAATATTAAATAGCATGGAAATGACTTTAGCAATCTTTAGTAAATAACCAGAATTCATTCCTGCAAAATTTTCTTGGAATCAAGTTTACGTTGAGATTTAATATAAATGATACATTTTCCTTTTAGAAAGAATAAACTAACAAACACCAAATATCTTCTAAGTTTGCAATATCATGTCATCATGGACCAAAAATTGAAATTCAAAACAATAAAATTTAAATGTTCAAAGTCATAATAAATTTATTTTTATTGTATTTCATTGTGTGATAACCTTACATATGAGTATGTAATTTGATAATAGTAAATAGTTCTAAGTTTATATCCTTCTTTGCTTCTAAAAGTGCCTTTTAAAAGTAATAATTCAGAACTAAAAAAACTAAATTGAAATTAGGTGATGGATGCATTGAGAAAATCATGGAAATTAATAACTTTATCAAAATATTATATTACTAAGACATATATTCTGCAAAGGAGTTGGATGGATTGGAACTTCAAATCGGTTGCAAACAGGTATTGATGCTAATGCTGGCAAAAGGCCTCATGTGGTAAAGCTTCACATGTGTAAAAAGATAAAGCTGTGATTTGGAAAGAGATGAAGTGGATGGCAATCAATACCCATTGTTTTGCTGTGGATTTTGAGAGAAACCCAGAAACAATTGAGCATGTGGTGTTAAAAATCCTAGACTGCATTTAGGTCACTGAAAAGAATGTCAAATTAAGAATTAATTTGACCAGAGATCTAGTCAGGGTATTTTAATATGTTTATTAAGAGAAAATTTAAGTAAATTCAGAGAAATGTGAACATTTTTTCAGTGCTAAAAACTAGCACTATTACTACTTTGGGGGCTCAGTTCTTTCCTTAAGATGTCAACAGCCAAATAAATTGGGTTAAAAATTGAAGCAACAAGAGTTCAGACTCGCATTGGATTCTGATTATTATGAAAACACTTTATGACAATGGTGCAGAAGTGGTGGAGGGGTGGGATTTGTGATGATTAAGCATAAAGTCTTGGAGACAAACATGTGGATTAAAATTCTGGCTCCAGTGCTTACTACATGTGTGGCCCCAGAGGGGCCCTGTAATCTCTCATAGCCTAAAACCTTAAGTTTTTCATGTGAGATAAAAGTACCTAAATTTATAGAACCATGATAAGGTTAAAATAGAAAATTGATATGAATTTCTTTCTGTATGGTAAGTGCTCAAGCAATATTAGCAGTTTCTATGTTGACATTTATTATTCCCACAGATGTAAGACAGTGAGCCGGAATGGATATTTTCCATTTCTTTTTATTTCCTTACTGACAGGATTATTGTAAGATTCAAATAAAAATGTAAAATATATCCCATGCAACCTGGTGAGCATATGCTATGCCAGTAAGTGTACACACAGAATACTAACCTGGTGCAAATTCTAAGGCACCATATGATAAAGATAAGCTAACACAAACCAGTAACAGCAGTCACCTGAATTTTTTGTTCTAGCTTGGGTTTTTTTCTGTTTGTTTGTTTTGGTTTTGACAAACTCATTACGTTCAAACCTAAAACCATGGAAATTTGAGATTAGATCTTATCTTTCATATTGCTGACAGTGTTTGAAGTTGGTTTTTCTTTCCTTTTTACCTTTAAGAACCTGTTTATCAAGTATCAACTCCTCAAGCGTTTGCTGGTCTTCATACCTGGTTTTAGGTACAAATGACATTGTGTGTGTGTCCATAAAGTTAACAAAATTATAATATACATAAAAAGCATTCTTATTGTATATAGAAAATAGGCATTTAACAAATAGAGAAAAATGTAATGTGAAAATATCTTAACAACAAACATGTACCAGACATTTTATCAATTCATATTAAAGATTCTTCTATGATACATTAATCCATATTATTTCATTAGAAAGAGCAGTGCTCCAAATACAAATCAAGCATTGTTTGATGACAGAAAGATATTTCAGTGCTCAATGTTCAAATTTATATAAGTAAATTATAGGAGATTAGTTTAAAACTTCAGGGATTGATGATGTTTAACCTTTTTCTGTTTAAAATAAACTAAAATTAATACTC
>NW_012153507.1:616236-618960 GCF_000956105.1 Propithecus coquereli
AAGAGGAGGACTTTGGTCTACAGTCCTTGCTGGTGACAGGCCTTAGCTAGGTAGATTCACCACATGGAATACAGAAGGAGCAACAGAGAGCTACACTTGGGTACTGTCCTTTGAGCACAATAATCCTACCCACTTAAAATCATGGTTCCATCAGTATTTGGAATTCTGAAAATCAAATGAAGAATGTTTCTTTTCTTGAAGGTGATTTAGAAAGGAAAAGGTGGAAGCTTCCTGGAGGCAAGGGGGTAGAAAGGCTGTTTCTTCTTAGATGAACAATACCAGGAATGTTGTCATTGTTTCTAAGTTAAGGATAATTTCTTCCTTACCTCTCTCTCTGTATTTTTTAATTAACTTGAAAGAAACCAGTTTTTTTCCTCAAAAGAATTTATGTGACTAGTTACATTTTTTAAAAGGCATATTCTGCAACCCTAAGTCTTAGTGTGTTTGGTTCTTCTCAGACTGAAAGGATATAAGTCAGCCTGGCCTGGCCCATCGAGTTCTGGAACTTCTGAATCATCTTGCAGGACAAAAGACACAGGCCTTTGCTGTAACAGGAATCTTGTGGCAGACTTAGGTGTTTCCTATTGTATAACAACTCTTATCGTAATTGGACAGTAAAATAATGTTGGCATTTCTGATACTATCACCTATGACTTAGGTTAATTTAGTCTCTAAATCCCCAATATAATGTATCAATAATACTTAAATCTTTCCATTGATCTCAAAATCTTCACATTCTTTACAAAAGGAATATCTAGTTGTCCCAGAGAAGGAAAGTGTTAAGGAGGACTCACACTTGTGGATTGTATATGGCTATATAACCAAAATCCCATTCACTCAGTGAATTCTTGCATGTAGAGTTGACACTAAATGTTATCCTGTCTTTCTGATTCATCAGTTTATCATAAGCCAAAACATAAAATGTTCATAGACAGGATGAAGGCCTCAGAAGACTAAAAATAGAGCTTCAGAAGACTGATTGAGAAGAAAAGAAAATTACTTTCTCGTGAACAAAGAATTAAAGAAAGAAAGAAACAATATGGTAACTACTAATAAAAGGAATTAAGTTCCTTTACCTTTGGTAATTGAAAGAGTATCTAGGAATGTGCAAACAAAACTTGAGAACAGGTTTAACAAGTAGTGGCTGCTCTATGACCTGAGGAATTTTCGAAATTGGAAAGTAAAGTATAAGCAGCAGTGGCACAAGGCAGGGACAGAGGACTGGGGATGGCATGTCAGCTGGGATGGAACTGAAAGGGTTTTCTCATCTATCCCCACAAGTTGGTGTGTGCTCTACAGCTTGTGTGCTCTGTGGGAGAGGTGAGAATAAGCTACTCATGCAGTGCAAGGCAGCCAGTTTGTGTCTTTGAGGGTGTAGAAGTTTATGCATCCAGTAGAATTCCAGGAAAATTAGAACAGCCTATGGCTTGAACAGAGAAACAAAAGTACCTGAGTTCTTTAATGCAAAATCCAGCCTGTGAAAGTTAGTCAGAGGTTAAGGACAAAGTTAGCACATTTTAAAGAATGAGGTCATTTAGGAATTTCCAAAATCTATATGGTCCATCCTTATAATGATTGACACAGTATATAGTATTTCTCCCCATTTAAGTTTTTAATACAACTGTGATATAAGCAAGTAACCATTCAATCAGTAGAGGAGAAAGGAATTTAGATAAGCTATTTTATTGTATGAGATCCTAAAGATTAGCAAAAGTATTGATAGTAGAAAAACAAGTTTGGTTTCATCATTAAAACTAGATTTAATGATAAGTACTAATGAAGGTGATGGATTTTTCTTTGATTCCATTTACTCTGAAAATTGCTTAAAGGACACTAATGATTGTTCAGGTATTGATATATGTATACATACCTTTAGAATAAAAGTGTGCCTTGGAGAAAGAGCTATAAAACATACGATAAACTTAGGTTAATAGTTTTACAGAAAAAGTTATAGTATTAATTTTGTGAAGATAGATCTTATGAGTATAATTAGATTCCTTTAACTGAAACCAAATTTCGGATAGTCACTTACATTTAAAACTTGAATGCTAACAAAGTGCCTCCTATTCATTGAGATAGTGTTAGAGAAGCCCAAATATCACTGTTAAGAGCAATTATACCACTATATTGCATTTAGTATATGACTACAAATCCTTTTTTCTCTTCCATTTTTAATATGCTTTATGAAGAATGAGGAAAATCAAATACATTAATAAAAGAAGTAAAATAATCTCTTTCTCTCCACTCTGCTCTTTTAATTGTTTGGGAAATGACTTGAGTCACTCTTGGCTAAATCCCCAATATTAACATTCTTACGACTTTCTTGCCATTTAGATCATAGGTTATAAATTTTTTACAGGAATTAAAGATTCCTTTAATAATTCTCTCACAACACCATCCCAAGAGCCTAGGTATTTTGTGCTAAGTATAACATGTTGGAAATAACTTATTACTAAGAGTAGTTAAATTTTTTATTTGTGCAAGAATTTTTTCTACATTAGTGTTAATTCAAGGATATTTCCATACACCATCATTCCCACTTTCTCTTCTTGTATAATGAAACAATTTCCTGAGTGTTAGCTAGATCTTTTAGTGTGGAATGGAACCCTAAACATCCCTTCATACAGTTATTTTTACAGTGGAAATTACTGTCTCAGAAATTTATAGTTAAGAAAAACACTGATAAATTAACAAATCTTATATATCCTCCCACCTACTCCAATA
>NW_012153507.1:619571-620956 GCF_000956105.1 Propithecus coquereli
TTTGCTCACACATTCTCTTTACCTGCAATATTTGTATCCCTACTTTTTACCTGGCGACTTCCTGTTCATTACTGAAGTCTCAATTTTAATGTCACATCACATCTTCATAAAGCATTAATTTAATCCAGTAGCCATGTTATAAATGCTCATGATACCTGTTATTTTACCAAATAACTCTTACATTTTTGTAAGTATTTACTCATTGGTATAATTATTTCTTCAATGCTTGTCTACCTCATTAGGTTGGTAATACCATAAAAGTAAAGGCTATGTCTATTTGTGTACCACTGTACCGCCAGTGCTGAACACAATGCTTGGAAAATACCAGTATTTCTCCATTATACTTACTGAAGAAATTAATGAATGAGATTGAGGTTAACCAGGTGGCAGAAAGTGTGCTATATTTAACACTGCCCTTATTGTATTACTTGGCAAGAAAAATTGATTCTGAATTTCATAAGCACAAAGATGGCATTTCTTATAATGGGCAAATTCCTATTAAAGACAAAGTAGTCTGTTTGGGCAAAGACTCCAGTCCAGCTTTCTCTAAGTTTTTGGTTCATATATTGGGAAAGGTGGTCTACCATACATATTACCTCTGATATGACAACAGGAGATTGCCTGTGATGTTAGAGAGCATTCACAGAAAGGATAAATGATTTGTGCCCAGATACTCGCCTTTTGTACACCTGTCCCTTAACAATGGGTCAGTTCTTGAAAATAATTTATGTGGCAGCTCTCCATTTAAAGATAATTTCTTTCCCAAGAGGTACACACCAAGCCTTATGACAGAGACCCATATGAGAGGTCCAAAGTAATTTGAAAGCCCTCTTGCTGAGACAGTGTGTCCTATCTAGAACACATGTTTTTATTCTTTTTTCCCCCAGAACTCATACATACTCAAAAAGTTATAGCACAGCATCTCGACAATCAAAGTGACTTACGTGTCTTGAAGATTTGTGTCAAGATAAATTCCTTAAAAATAAACGTTTATTTTTATTTACCTTACTAAGGCCACAGCCCACTATCTCCTGGGCTGCAACGTGGCATCCAGCATATGCCACAATGATCCCACCTGGAAATGGTGTGCCCTAGACTTCATTTCTCCAGGACCAAAGCTGTGAACAGACTAATCTGAAAAGCTCATCCTGCCTAATGATGCATGTAATGTGTTGGATGGAGATAACCAGACACATTAACATTTCCAAATCTGATTTTTAGGATGGGAGTTGGTGGAGGTTGGGGGACAGATATATGGACACAGATTCTCTTTCCAGCACCATTCAAATTATCCCACATGATTTCTTCCTGCTCTATCCATGCATGCACAAAAAACTGAATATTCATAGGATTGCAATTTGAAGACAGTATTTTTTTAGAAATGT
>NW_012153507.1:625400-626356 GCF_000956105.1 Propithecus coquereli
TAAATTCACATCTAATGGGTACAATGCACATTATCTGGGTGATGGGCACCCTAATAACTTTGACTCAAATGGTACAAAAGCAATTTATGTAACCAAAACATTTGTACCTCATAATATTCTAAAATAAAATTTAAAATAAACTTAAATTGAGAGGCAGCACTAGAATTAAGCCACTTCTGAAATACGTTCTTAATGGGTTTACTAAAATACAGATGTTAAGGGAAAGTCTGATTGTAAAATATTCGTCTCCAAATGCTTCAACCTCTCCCAGAAGCAAGTATCTTTCAGGGCTTGAAGTTGTGAGAGTAAAACAAGGTCAAAAAGTAGACATGACTGGATGTTGGTGGTGAGGGGGTCATATGACAACACCAGCACTCCGTCTTGCCCTCGCCTTCTCTGAGTTTCGCTTTCCTTTGTGTGGATGGCCTTCTCAGGCTGGCTCTCCATTCCTGCTAATCAGATGTATGCGGCCACCCCAGTTTTACTGCTATCCTCTTTAATAATTGGAGGTTTCTCTTACTCCTCAAACAGATTCCTATCTGCTCTGATTGTCCTCTCTTGGATTAGATATCAATCTTAAAGAAATGCCTACAGCCAGGGACATGTGAGTTACTGGGCTCACATTGACCAAATCTAAAAGAGGAATGACATTGTAGCACCTAGGCTACTTGCACGGAAAAAGGAGAGGATGTTTCCCAAAACAAAATTAGAATTCGCTTACCATTAAAAAGGGGGAATGAGTGCTGGGCAGGCAAAAACAACAGCTGTCAATCACCAGCACGGTGGCGATTTCTGGAGCCCTGAAATTAACATTTTACTTTATGTTATTTTTGTCACATTTTGTGACTTCAAATAAGCTACTTGAACAATTTCTGGAGATTTTTATTTTCTCTTCTAATCAGTATTCTCCTGTATATTTTTATTTTTATAGGATGAACTATCTTTGATTACAAATT
>NW_012153507.1:626535-627029 GCF_000956105.1 Propithecus coquereli
AACAAGCACCACATATACTCACCTTAAATTGGAACTAATTGAGCAACACTTAGATGCTCACCTGAAAGTAATATTCATTAGGTGCCAGGCAGGTGGGAGGGGGTGGTAGGGATGGGTAAACTCACAACTAATGGGTGCAGAGCTCACTGTATAGGGGATGGGCATGCTTGTAGCTCTGGCTTGGGCGAGGCAAAGGCATTATATGTAACCAAAATGTTTGTACCCCCATAATATTCTAAAATTAAAAAATAAACAAGAATGGAAAACAAGCACCACATATACTCACCTTAAATTGGTACTAATTGAGCAACACTTAGGTGCTCACCTGAAAGTAATATTCATTAGGTGCCAGGCAGGTGGGAGGGGGTGGTAGGGATGGGTAAACTCACAACTAATGGGTGCAGAGCGCACTATATAGGGGATGGGCATGCTTGTAGCTCTGGCTTGGGCGAGGCAAAGGCATTATATGTAACCAAAATGTTTGTACCCCCATA
>NW_012153507.1:627079-627407 GCF_000956105.1 Propithecus coquereli
ATGGTAAATTCCTGGGAGCAGGGGACCACCAGGTTTACTAAGGAGGGGTGAACCAGCCTAGATTGGAAACCAAGCAGGTCAAAACTCTGCACTCCAGCCTGGACAAAAAAGTGAGACCCTCATCTCTTAAAAAAAATTTTAAAAAATCAAAGACAGTCCAGTAAAGATAATCCTGAGAGTTCAAACATTAAACAACCACGTGCAAATACAAAGAGCAATGATAAAAATTTATGGTTAAAGACATTTAAAAGGCATAGCATGCATACGAGAAAGTTATACATCTCCAAGAACAATGAATATAACATAAAAAAGAACAGTGATGGACACC
>NW_012153507.1:627457-627720 GCF_000956105.1 Propithecus coquereli
GTGTTCTTCAAAAACTTTTTACCATAAACATAGATTATAATTTTAGTTGCTATAGTTGCTAAAAAAAAGAGGTATTTAAAATTTTAGTTTCTATTTGGTTTTTGCTGGTAAATAGAAATGCCATTGGGTTTTTGCATCTTTGTCTTATATACACCAAATTATAGAACTCCCTGCTTAGTTTTAATAATTTGCATTTTCTTCTTTTTGAATGCCCACGTAAGAAATTCTATCATTATAAAAATATGTTACTTTCTTTATAAGAA
>NW_012153507.1:629831-631091 GCF_000956105.1 Propithecus coquereli
TGTAAATTATTTTTTTCCTTCAAGGTAGTAAGTCTAGAAAATAGGCCATATGTGTCAGAGGATCAGTAGCAGGCTAAAGGTGGAGGCCACTGTTGGTGGGACTGCAAACTAGTACAACCTCTGTGGAGAACAGTGTGGAGATTCCTCAAAGAACTAAAAGTCAACCTACCATTTGATCCAGCAATCCTACTACTGGTTATTTACCCAAAGGAAAAAAAGTCATTTTATCAAAAAGACACTCACACTAGAATGTTTATTGCAGCACAATTCACAGTTGCAAAGATATGGAATCAATCCAAGTGCCCACCAATTCATTTTCCCCATGATATCTCAAATTTGTTTTGAAGATATTTCATCTATTTAGTACTTACTGCTAGTTACTTTCGCACCTGTTACTACTGGAGTCTTCACAACAAAAAATCTAGTGCAATACTTTTGAGAAAAAAAATGTAGGTTCAAAAACAAAGATAAAGCAAAGATAACACAAAGATAAAGCAAAGATAAAATCCAGCAAATATTTCAGACTCTAATGGAAAGTCAAGAATCTGACTAAACAATTAAAAATTTCAGTTGAATCTTTTTAGAAGAAGTTGGATACCGAAGTCAGAAACTGATCACCAGGAGCATGATCCAGTTCTGCAGAAAGAATATAGTAGAAATAAATGAACATGATTCTCTATGATTGAAGTAACAGCGATTATTCAATCATACTTAGAAAATACTTATTAATACTTAGAAAATATTAAAAATAATGAGTGAATGAAAAAAACTCTAGTGAAGAGTACATGGCCGAGGTCTTGGTCCTCGCTAGATGTTTGTGAGCATAAACTTCAGGTATATCAACTATATCAACTGCAGCTTTGGCTCAGGAGTGTGATGGTGATGATTTCCCAAAGAGTGTAGATGTATAAATGATGAAGAACCTACTGGAAGGTGCCTTTAGACCTAACTGAAACAGAAACAGAAGCAAGATAATGAGAATTTGGAGAAAGTACATCTAAAACCCCTGCTAGTAGGTAGTTCTTACTCAGGCAACAGGGTGCAGCTTGTGTTCCTGTGTCCCATGTTCAACTCAACATTGGCCTGCATCAGAAACACAGGGCTTAAAGCAGAGTAGAATTTAAGAGGATGAATTTATAATGGAGTATCAAGTAAGATTTCAAGATAATGGATGTCATGAGGCAAAATTCTAAATTTTGTGGGAGGCAGATATTTTCAAATACCATGTAAAGAGAGATGATTATGCATTGGCAGGATTTT
>NW_012153507.1:631141-632072 GCF_000956105.1 Propithecus coquereli
GAGCATTTCCATCATTGCAGAAAATTCTATTGACAGTTTCAGGCTAGAACTTCCAGCAGAGTAAATAACAGAATAAATTAGGATAGCTCATGCACTAAAATAAGTTAGGATTATACTCATTTTATACTGCTGTGTAATAAATTATCACAAACTTTATGGCTTGAAACAGCATAAATTTATTATCTCACAGTTTCTGCAGGTCAAATGTCTAAGCACACTGTGGCTGGACTCTCTGCTCAGGCTTTTACCAGGCTGACATCAAATTGTTAGCCAGAGTTGCAGTTCTCGCCTGGGGCTTGGTGTCTTGCCAGCTCACTCGTTCTGGAAGAATTCATTCTTTTGTGATTGTAGGACTGAGGTCCTCAGTTGCCAACCAGCTCCTGCCTGGCACTTCTCTTGCTCCTAAATGACACCTACAGTTCCTTGCCATGTGGCAGTTTATAGGCAGTTTATTATATGAATATTTGCTTTCATTCAGGCCTGCCAGAGTGCATCTCTCTTACTTCCTTGTCTGTGACTAACAGGTGAAAACTCTGCTTTTGAAGGAGTCTCCTGGTTATGTCAGTCCCTTCAAAGATAATCTCCCATTTACTAAATAAATTAACATAATCATGAAAGTGATATCTTGTCACAGTCACAGCTTCCACCCACACTTAAAGGAGAGAGGGTTATAGAAGATTGAAGGTCACTGTGAGTCATCTTAGAATTCTACCTACCACATCAATTTTAAATGAAATGCATATCTACTATTCCAACAACCAAGATAATTTTCCTGTAGACTTGAAGTAATTTCCACTAGTGTGGCAAGAAAATTCTCTTGTAGTTCTAGTTTACTAAGATGTTTCACTATGTGCTTGTATTGCATTTTATCAAATAATATCTCTGTTCTTCGTAGTTGATCATATGTGTTTTTGTTTATTGATTCTATTAA
>NW_012153507.1:632122-633140 GCF_000956105.1 Propithecus coquereli
TATGCTTTTAAAAAGTGGATGAGAGAGTGGGGGGTTAAAGGAAGGGATAGAAAAACTGCTTACAATCTTGAAGCAGCCAGCACTGATTTGGGAGCTAAGACATACACATAAGAAATCAATAGCATCTTATTGACAGAAAGCAAGTATTTCTGAACAAATAGCAATATAAGTTTCTCATTAAGGACAAAAACCATGTATATGCATATTATGCCTATCAAGGCTCCAGTGCCTAACCCTTATGAGGTGACTAATAAATATTCATTAAATACGATGAGACACAGAACAGGCTAGATTACAGTAAAATTCTTTTGGGCCAGTTCTTTAAGGATTAATGGACAAGACTTGGTAGAAAAGAAAGGGAAAGAAATCCATATAAGAGAAATTGTTAGAAAGTAATAGACAAATTATGTACAACATTTTAAATTGTAATATCTAAAAAATACAAACTAAACTACCTACTTTGAGGCACCACAAATTTCTTTAGTGATTAATGAGGTATAAATGCTATCTAAGGGAAAGCATTCTTAAAGCCATATGTAGCTTGAGTTGTAATAGGAATGATTAAAGGTAGAAAAACTATTTGAAGACTAGATAGATATTCCAGTGTTAGTTGAAAAAGAACTATCATAGATTTGGGGGAAGGAATACAATGAACAAACACAGTCTATAAAGACTTATTTACATGTAATAATAGAGGAAAACAATAAAATGAATTAAAGAGTACTAATCTAGAGATCTCAAGCTGTCAATCAATATCATAATTGGAGGAAACAAGGAAAGATGTGTTATTGGCTGGGAAGATAGCTGAGACAGGCGGAATTTTAAATGTTACAACCTCCTTCAAGCATGCAGACTTAACAAATGCTATAATCTTGACATATTTGTTTATATACTTTTCTTACAAAGAAATAAAACTATACAGATGCCTTTGATACCCCTTTATTACTTTCATTTCCCACTCTAGTCAAAGGGGGGCATGAATATAAAGTTGTTTCATATTAACAATATATATTTTATA
>NW_012153507.1:633190-634565 GCF_000956105.1 Propithecus coquereli
TTTGATAGGATGTTGTCTGTGCAGTTTGGAGGTAATCCCAGGAGTTCATACACAATTTATGGGATTTCTGTTGATCTTCTTCCTTTCTGTGATTTCCCCAACACTTTCTACCTCCCTGAGACTTCTCACCAGAAATCTAAGTTCTTGCTCTTTTAGACACTTCTAAAAAAAAGTGTGTTTACATTCACGAACAAATGGTAGGAGAACAAATATTCTATGTGTCACACAGACAGAAGAAAAGAACAAAAACAGAATAGTAACCTTAGCAAAGCAAGTCAACTACCAAGAACAGAATGTATGTTAAAATGATCAAAAACAAGTAATAACAATGATCAAAACATAAATCCGGGGATTATAAATCTGCCAATATTCTTTCATCAAGCACTCCGCAGTAACACCAAGGCATCTTGTTTGAAAGTGCTTCCTTTTCACTTTAAAAATCTCTCAATAACTGGCACTTTGCTATTGGAAGAGTAAGATCTCCATCTTGATACTGGTCTACATTAGAGTCTTCTTTTTTTTTTTTTACTTTTTGAGACAGAGTCTCACTCTCTTGCCTAGGCTAGAGTGCCATGGAGTCAGACTAGCTCACAGCAACCTAAAACTCCTAGGCTAAAGCGATCCTCCTGCCTCAGCCTCCCGAGTAGCTGGGACTACAGGCACAGGCCACCGGGCCAGGCTAATTTTTTCTATTTTTAGTTGTTTGGCTAATTTCTTTCTATTTATTGTAGAGACGGGTCTCGCTCTTGCTCAGGCTGGTCTCGAACTCCTGAGTTCAAGCAATCGTCCCACCTCCGCCTCCCAGAGTGCTAGGATTACAGGTGTGAGCCACTGCACCCGGCCTAGATTCTTCTTTGTTCTCAACCTTTTCTTCATTGCTCTCTCTGAGCCAGAGTCACATATGCTACCAATGTTACTTTCAGTGTTCTGATATGTAAACATATATGTGCAATTTTCCCAAGGAAAATGATTTTCTGCTTGTGTAACAATGCAAATTCAGTGTGAAATTCAAGAGGAAGAGACCTCAACAAGCACACAGGGAAGCCAGAAGAACCTAGGTCTACATGGACTCCTAAATCCTAATTCATGATGTTTCTGTGAAAAAATGCTGGTATTTTAACAGATATTCAATGCAAATTGGTTTTCTTCTGTACTTTGATAATTGTCAAAGATTTTTCAGGGCCGCTTGTGTTATACAGTTGTTTACTACACTCAAACTTTGAAGAAATTGACTTCTTTGAGTCAAATCTGGTAGTTATGGTTTCTTTTATTGACACTAACATATTGTACAGTCAATTGTGGGTTGGTCTAAAAATTAGAAAAATGAGTGGCTTCTGAAAAGAGGTTTAAATTGATAAACTACTGAAATTTCATC
>NW_012153507.1:646505-647485 GCF_000956105.1 Propithecus coquereli
AAAGGATCGTTGTTGGTATTGGATGTGAGGTCTCCTAAAAGTAGGGTCAGGAAAAAGAGCAAAGATCATGGCAGTATTATGGAAGAAGCCCTTATTCTCTGTTGTTTATGTTTCCCTATGCCAGTAAGAATTTTCTCTTCATTCCCAAAAAGGAAAACACAGGATATAAAAAATGTGTTTTCACTGCTGAATGCTTTGAAAGAATATTTTAAGAGTTTGGAGAGGAGTTGTGTTGGAGTGAGACTGCCAAAAGCAATATAAATATAAACTTAGTATGGAAGCAACGGGGAGTCTTTAAGAGTCTTTAAAAATAGGATCATTATGGAAATATTTTAAAATTTTGCATTTTGTGTGAATTATGGTAGGAAGACTCAAGCAGGGAGACTAATTAGGACTCTGTGGCAATAGTTCAGTCAAGATATGATGGGGAAGTTTACTAAGGAAGTCGGCGAGTGTGGATAATAGAGGCAGAATTTAGGATCCATGTAGATCTTTCCGTACTTCAAAGTTTGGGATAAAGGAGAGTATGTAATGATTCACGCAAGTTGCTATACGTACTTTAGGTAGAATAGTTATCTGATTATGGGGTTGTGACTTTTGTAATAACTTAATTAAATGTAACTATAGAGTTTCCAGTAATTCGAATAATAGAGTTTTCCAGGAACAAATCATATCAGTTCATAGATCCTATGATATATGGCTTGGTCAAATCGAAGTTGAATTTTAAGATCAGAAGAATATAGAAGATAGGCTAAAACAATGGAATTAATTAGGAAGTATGTTTGGAGTCTACATATAGTCTAAATAGGGTTCTGCAGAAAGTAGGTATCTAAA
This sequence comes from Propithecus coquereli, assembly GCF_000956105.1. NCBI lineage: Eukaryota > Metazoa > Chordata > Mammalia > Primates > Indriidae > Propithecus > Propithecus coquereli. The sequence continues at coordinate 647,340 of NW_012153507.1, forward strand.
CAACTTAATCAAATAGAATAACTTGATTTTCGTTAATCATACTTTAGCGTGCCTGGTGGTCTAAATCTAAAATTAAGTATTTTACATAACTAAGATGAATACATTCTTTGCTTTTATTAGACAGAATATAAATTTTACAATGTATT
>NW_012153507.1:660385-661892 GCF_000956105.1 Propithecus coquereli
ATATGCATATCCACAATGAAAAAATTAAAGAAGAGGAAAGAGAACACGTAAAAGGAGGAATAGAAGGAGAAGGAGGAGGAGGAGGAACAAGATAAGAAGGGAGAGGGAGCAGAGGAGGTGGGAGGAGATAGGCGGAAAAAGAAAATGGAGATCAATGGCAATTCTTACCCACTGGTGACCAAAGTATAAATCAAATAAAATAAAAAGCTGAGAACCAGATTGAGGACATGAAATGTGATGTGGAAACCTTGTCCTATTCATACTTTCCACCTTAGGTCATCTATGTTTGACTTACTGGCTTGTTGAGCACCAGGGAGAATGCTTTCCTGACTGTATTCTCACCACCTCACATATTCCTCCAGGAAAAGAGGAGTAACTTGCACAATTAGTAAAATTGTGGAAGATTTCATCTCATTCCAATCAAACGAGGAATCACTGAATTGAAATTTGGGCACTAGGAATTCATCTTTCTGTGGGCTTTGCTGTTCTTAACTGAGCACACTCTGCTATTTCACTTTCTCTTCTCGTTTATTAAGAGAATGTTATCCAGGGAGTCTATACTCCAGGTAGTAATGCTAATGCCCTCATTCTCAATCTTCAGGGCTCTTATTGGACTGAATTCTATAGTAACATAGTTGAATGATGCTTTCTTTACTTCCTGGATTTCTGAATTGCATCCAGGACTAACAAGAGAAATAACAACTTTAATTTTGGAGAAATAGAAGAAATAGCATTTGCCTTTTGTTCCTACTGCAAGAAGATAGGCAAAAATTAACCATAAACTTCTTGCTAGTTCATCAAGAAAAGCATCAAACAACAGACACAACTCCATTTTGACTATGAAGATCATGGAGGAAGAAATTTGAAGAAAATGTTTTTGTTTCTATGTTTTCTCATTATTGACACATTCCTTATGGTGCCGTAAGAAATCAAAATATTACTAATTCATACATGGTCCATTGTACCAGTACTTTTAGAATTAAAATAAGCAAAAAGTTTAATGAAAAAATTAGCAGTTATCTACTAATGTCTGTCAAGGGAATATCTCATTAAGATTAAATATTTTTCCCAATCTTCCTAACCTAATCCTTTATTATAATAATTCACAATAAAGGACCAATTGGTAAATTAATGTTAAAATTACCTTGTGGTTCATTCCTAAAAGCAATGAAAATGAGAAAAAAATCTCATTTAATTTTTTCTATACTTATATCACTAGCTAGAGATTAGAAGGAGAATTCACTGAGCTCAGTAATATCTTCAATAAGATTATAGTCCATAGAGCTATATTAGGTCCTATAAACGTACGCATCCCTCAGAACTGGGATCAGATTCTTATGTATTCAGGTTTCAACATCTAACATCAGGCTAAAAACATGAAAAATTCTGTATAAATGTTTTTTGAACTGAATTTAGCTGAAGGGAACAAGGAAAAGAATAAGGAACCCTGAATTGATTGGCTGGACATTTTTTGAGTACTTTACAAAAATCATTGCACAAAAGTTAT
>NW_012153507.1:661942-664843 GCF_000956105.1 Propithecus coquereli
ATGGTTGACTATAAAAATATAACAATCTTAAAATAGTATTTTCTAATAAAATTCTCTCAAAGTATATGTAGCAAGAAATAAAGGTGCAAGAAGAAAATGAAAAATCTCACATCATCAGGGAAGGTGTCAATGTAGCTTTCTCAATTTTTGGTAGATTAAACAAACAATGTTAATAAGGGTATACAAAATTTGAAATCATAATAAGCAAGCTGGAGTATATACAGAATATTTATAGCAAATGTTGTACCTGCCCAATATCCCTTTGTCACTCATAGCTACAGTTTATGGCAAAGGTATTTTAATGCAAATACTTTTAATTTTATATCTGAGAGCTTACTCTCAATCCAAGTGCTCGTGTTAGACAAGAAGGGCTGGATAATTCATGCTGCAAGAAAAGTTCTCAGCCAATGATAGATGGGAATTTGATAATAAAGACTTCATCTTCCTCACTCCTTTGGTGAGATGACCTGAAGAGACAGTAGACAAATGCTTCTCAAATGCTTCTCTCAGAGTCTACTCTGGGGTGAAAATAACGTAAGGCCATCAGTAATGGAATTGATCCTAGGAAGCAGACCTTCAGGATGGGCTTCTGGAATGAGATTACTTGTCAGACAGATGGTAACAAGAACCACATTACTGGTAAGTAGTATGGTGCTATCTCCAAGATGCCATAGGATAACATTAACTAAGACTCTTACCTAAGGTGAATTGTGATGGAATAGAAATGGAATGGGGAAGAACTAATGCTATAAGTCATATGCTAGTAAGAAGGAGCACTCAGTGTTGTTGAATCATTGAGAAGCCCAGCAGTGGCTGACTTCTGTGAGTCAGGATTGATAGAACTGCTATCACTAATAACAATGGAGATGATAGACTTGCAGAATAGCAAAGACCATATGTAAGCACTTGCTCATAAGAGGCAAGTTTGACAGGATACACTTCCCAGTAGATGTGAGCTAGCCTCTGACTTCAGCCACTCCAGTGTTTAAACATTGGTGACAGTAGTAATGGAGGCAATTCATAGGCCTTAAACCATAAACTCCTTCTCACTCAATGTTACCTCGTTACTATTGCTGCTGCTGAATGTCAAGCATAGCTGCAGCAGAAAATACTGCTGATATGGTACTATCCCTTGAGGAGACCAACCAGCCACTTGGTGGTAACTTGATGATATTGCACCCCTTACTTCCTGTAATATGCAGAAATTCAAGCTTAAAGGTATCAGCACAGTTTGGGATATGGGTTAGCCTTTCTTGCCCTCCCTGCCTTGCCGATACCACTATTTGTTGGCTAAGACTATCTGATCACCTTTATGGAGTCCTATATAGCATCACCTGACTTTGATAAAAGAGGTTCAATATGGGCACATTGTTATGGATCCACCAGTTCTATAATATTCTATCTTGTCCACTGATTGAGTTTTCCAATAGTCTCTTTAAAAACACAGCTAAAATGATATCTTGAGGATGATAATCTACAGGTTTGGAAGCTATCCTTCGAAATATGATGTATAATTTGAACCAATCAACATTATATGGAGCTGTGTTTCTGATTAGCTGTAAAACATTAATGTGGGAACCACAGTTGTAGAAGCAGCTACTCTCACCATCGTGCTAGTTGACTCACTTTCCTTGCAATTTTAGTCATGAGGACAAAAGGATCTAGTTATCAGGTTGGGGATACGCTTTAACCAGTAGACAGAGTAGGGGGTTACACTAAACCTGAAGCTATAGATGCTTCCTAGAAATTTTGAGATCCTTGCACTAGCAAACCACCAGACAAAGAAAGAAGTTGTATATTGTTAAGGGAAACAGACCTTGATCGTCATATGTACAGGATTACTCTGAGTATTTTTGCCTGAGAAAATGGGTGAATCATGATATCCTTTACTTACATTGAGTAAATTGAAGAGAAGAAATAGTCAGGAATGATACAAGAATTCTGTTAGGACAAATTCGTTTTGAGATTAATATTACATCTCCAAGTATAGAAGGCCTAATCTTAGCTCACTGCTAGACATGTGGTCAATTAAGTCAAACATTCATTAAGATTCAACTGTCTCAAGATAACCCACAAGCAAATTTAGTAATTTTACGTAAGCATCCAACTAACTCTCCCGATAGAAACCTGTGATTAAAATGTGAATAGACACTGTCTTAAAGAACCAATAATGGAATGGCATGAACTTGATATTAGGCACAGGTGGACTTGAGTGGTGTAAAGCATGACCTTTGGTGGTCACTCTAAGTGTCCCATTGATACTCAGGGTTCCAGTACATGGTGATGGCATCCTACTATAAGCACTTAAAACCTTCCACCCAAAGACTTGGTTTTGGCCCACATGTGAAGAACAAACTGGAAATGATATAGAGTTCATGCCACTGGGATCAGACCTCCGTGAATGACATAAGATTGAGAAAATAAATATCCCAGCTTTTTTGTCCATCAAAATGAATGATGTGCTGATATACGATATAACATGTATGGACCTTGAAAACATATGCTAAGTGAAAGAAGCCAATTATAAAAGACCACATATCTTATGATTCTATTTATATAAAATGTTCATAATAGAAAACTCTAAAGAGACAATTTAGATGAATGGTTGCTTAGGGCCGGGGGAGTGGGAAGAACTGTGGAATTACTGCTAATGAGTATGAGTTTCTCTTTGGAGTGGTCAAAATATTCTGCAATTGATCATAATGATAGTTGCACAACTCTGAAAATACTAATAACCAGTGAATTACATACTTGAAATAGGTAAATTATATTGCATATGAATGAAAATGAAAACAAATGGTTAATGTATTTATGACATGTTAATCATGTAAAAAATGGAACATAATATAACACTATTTATTTATTATTCAGCACCAACTAAATGGGAAAAATTTAAAAATC
>NW_012153507.1:667243-670942 GCF_000956105.1 Propithecus coquereli
AGCATTAGTTTAAGGTTAAGCACTGGCGATAAAACTATCAGCTGCCCTTGACAGCTACAGTCTAATGATCTATAGTCTAAAAGGGAAATATTAATCAAAAAAAAGAAATAGCAGATTAAGTTCAATTAAAAATGAAAATTATATAGACAGATAAATAGGAGCTGTTCAATAAAAAGGGGGGAAAAAGTAAACCAAGTTTATGGAAGAAAGGTCAATCGGTGATTTAGGAAGATGTTGATAAAAAAGGTTTTTTCTTATTTTTCCATTCTTGTGATACCTCACTTAGTAGAATGGGCTCCAGCTCTATCAAGGATAATTGGTATTAACTGACCAGTGCTTAAGTGCACATATAGTAATAACATTCATCTGGCGTCGGGCATATGGGAGGGAGTGGAGGGGATGGGTACATACACACCTAATGGGTGCGGTGAGCCCCGTCTGAGGGATGGACATGCTTGAAGCTCTGACTCGGGTGGAGCAAAGGCAATACATGTAACTTAAACATTTGTACCCCCGTGATATGCTGAAATAAAAAGAATTTTAAATTAAATTAAATTTTTTTTAAAAAAGGTCTTTTCTAAGGAGAGTCCAGCCGTGTAAAGATCTGGCAGAAAAACATTCTAGGCAAAGGGAAAATCAAGTGCAAAGGCTAATCTTGACCTTATTTGAAATACAGAAAGACCAATATTCCTGGAATTTACCAAATGAAGGGAAGAAAGCTTGAGGATTAAGTCAGGGAGGTAAGCAGAGGTCAGTCGGGCCAGTCCTTAGGGGAGGGGAATGTTTTTTACTTGACTTGAATTGCAATGGGAAGCCACTGAAAGCAGGGTAACCATATAACTTGCCATCCAAACCAGGACATTTTTGAGAGAGAAAGGAGGCTCTATTAATAATTATTCCAGAACAATAAAAATGAACTAGGACTCTCCCAAGCAAACGGGGACATGAATACCCTCTACTGAAGATTTCTAAGCAGACGAGTGACATGATATGATTTATGCTTATAAAATATTAAACTCTTCCATAGACTGGACTACAGGAAGACAAAACTTTAAGCAGGAAAACCAACTAGAAGTTGCTGCCTGTGTCCCATTGATTAATAATTTTGCTTATGTTCAGCTTTGTAGTAACAGAGATGATGAAATGTATTCAGATGTGAGAGTTAGAACAAAAAGAAAATTTTGTTGGATAGTGTGTGGGGTGTAAAGGAAAGAAATGAATACAGGATGACTTTATATTTTTGCCTGAGCAAATGGGTGAATAGTGACACTATTTACTTACATTTAGTAAACTGGACAGGAGAAATAGGAGAGGAAATAAGAATTCTGTTAAGACAAATTCATTTGAGATTAATATTACATCTCCAACTATAGAAGGCCTAACTTAGCTCATGTGAGATACATGGTCAATGAAGTCAAACATCCAGGACAAACTATTCGACAGAATTCATTCACATTTAATTGTCACAAGATAGCCCATAAAGAAATTTAATAATTTTGAAGGTCTATCATTTGACAAAAAAGCAAACTTAATAAAAACAATAAAACATAAAGGAAATATAATATTTAAGGGTATTCTTCTATTTTAAAGTCCAGGGCCCTCTCCTGACTTCAATATCTAGAAAGACATAGAAAACTAAGTATATGAATATATGTTGTAGCACAGAATACATTAACTTCTGTTTGACTTTGCTCACATATACTTTCCATAGTTTCTTATTCTACTATAACAAAGTTATAGTAGAATACTATAATGAAGTTAATAAATATGGAGAAAGCATGTGTTTTCATACCAAAAAGCAATAATACAGGTATATATGGATATCAAACAAAATTTTATTCTTTCTTATAGACAATATATACCATTGGTGTAAAAGGGCCCTTATCTGATATATGAATAGTTGGTCAGCCATCCATTCTGAATGGCTGGTGCATTGGATGTACTAGTAGTCAAAGAATCTTAATATTACTAGTAGTTGAAGAATTTTAGGCTACTTGTCTATATCTTAATTCCAAAAATCAGATTTATAGAATTAACTATGAACAAGTTTTGTGTAGAAAAAATAAGCTCAACGGGCCTATAAACTGGCATTTCATGTCAGAATGGTTAAACCCGTAATGACAACTAAATATAATTAATTTCATATGGTTGTATAAGATGAACTATAAAGAATATAGTGCAAATGTAAAATCATTCTCCATTTCTTCCTCTTAAAGACTCCAGATAACCTTTAACAATTGTGCTTACTCCTTGTTTCAGGACTGGTAAAACTAAAGTTTAATCTCTGCATATGTGTATGTTCAGAGCACAGTCACTGAGGAATGGTCTTGATCTTAAAAACCTCAGCAAAGTGGCTAGATCTATTTTCTCTTAGTGGTGGTGTTCTCTTGGGGGAAATCAGCACTTTTCTTTATGTTTCATACGTACAATCTGCATATGTATTAAACAATAAGGCATGACACAGAGTGAAATATTACTAAATAATGAGTGGGTTCGAGTTAGAGGAAGTATCAGAAGTCACTTCATGTGGATTCAATCAAGACCAATAATTTTGTGTTATACATATTTCTATTCTGTTTGAGATAAAATTTAGTAGATAATTGTTTTAAAATTTATAATTTTTACATTTCCCAGGGAAATGTCACCTTCTAGGACCTGGAGGATGTGGTAGAATGATCCGAGGGCGTGCATGCAGCCAGACTCAATTATAATGTTGACGATTGTAATATAGTCAACAACAGAGTAATATAATTTCTATTAATAAAATAAAGACAGTTTATGTATATTTATATAGACACATATTCAAATATATATAAATATATGCATACTTAAATATGTATATTTGATACTGAATACTGGTGATGGTGTTGAAAATTTATATGAAAGAATAGAAGCTATTGATTTTGTTTAAGAAATTATTTCTTTACAATAAAAAATCTTTTTTTCTCTTGGCTTTTTTTGTTCTCCTTTTTCAGTTTAGATAACCCGGTATAACTGAAAAATATGACTAAATTAGAATTTTTAGGTGTTTCTGCATTTTTCATTCTTTCAACTGTTTTATGAAATGAACAGAAAAGAACTTCAGAATTTTTTACACAATTCTGGAGGAGAACTATGACTATCACATTCTAAATCAGAGCGCTCTAACCTACTTTCAATAACAAAGAAAGGGATTTCATGAGGTCTGACAGGGTGTAAGATTCTATTAGTCAGAAGGGTTTCAAGGATAAAAGAAAATATATTATCAAAGGCATAAACATTAAATTTTGAAGTAGTGACCAATGAGCTCTTTCGTTCATATTTATTTTGACACCCGTTGATTCCTTAGAGGAATGGACAAGAATTTGTGTTTCTTAAGTTTGGTTAGCATATTCTATTTCCAAAACTGAGGCAAGTACTAGCATACTCCTGAATAAATGTATCAAAAGATTTTCAGAAGGCTATGAAAATATATAACCAAGAAAAGAATCTCTTTTCTCTGATTTTTATGCTATTACAAAAAAACTGACAATTATGTGGTAGAGTGATAGATCAGAAAATACAGACAATAAATACAAATATTTAACTGATTGACTACTATACAGCAACTGTCTTAGTACATTGGGCTGCTGTAGTAAAATGCCATAAGCCATGTAGCTTATAAACAGCAGAAATTTATTTCTCACAGTTCTAGAGGCTGATAAGTGCAACATCAAGGTG
>NW_012153507.1:671802-673805 GCF_000956105.1 Propithecus coquereli
TCAATTTCAATAGCTGATACAAATATGTGGCCTGAAATATTTAACACCTCTAAAAATTTTTAGGGATGGCCTTTAGTTTCCTTGCTTTTTGCAGTGATTCTCAAAATCATACAAATAACAGCTTGAAAATAAGTCCAGGAAAAAAATTCACTAGTAGCCCATCACTCAGGTAGTGGTCACAAGTGTGGTGATCTCTAAATATGGGTACGATGTAACTAACTAGAAACAGAGCTAACTAATATATGTGTAAGTCATAGTCCAGTCCCTTGAGAAGCTCACTGTTTCACAGAGTATGAGTTAGTTAGCTCTGAGGAAGCCAAAGAATCTGATAATGGATGAAAAGAAATCAGTGATCAAAGCTAATATCACCAATATTGTTATAAAGCAAGAATATGTAATTCTAGTTGTGATGCACTGAGGAGCCAACATAAGGTCAATAGTATTCCTGCAAAATTTGAATCAAATCAGAAGGAAATATCACACAAACCCAAAGTGAGAGATTCTACAAAATAACTAGCCTGTACTCTTCAAAAATGCCAATGTCAATAAACACAAAGAAAGACTGAGGAATTTTTTCTGATTAAACGAGACTAAAGGTACGCAGTTCCTAAATGCAATGTGTAATCCTGGATAGGTTCCTGGACCAAGAAAAAAAGTGTATATAAAGGACATCTGGGGGACTATTGATGAAATTTGAATAGAGGTTATGGATAAAATATAAAACATAAGATATAATGAGATTTAAAGGAACATGTCTTTGTTCTGCAGAAGTCAACTACTTCTACAAATTTACTTAAAGGCAAAATAATAAATTTCTAACCCCATAATTGTTAAAAAGCATGCTTATATTTTTATTTTACATAAATTTTACATAATGGGATCAAATTACTGTTCTACAACTCGGTTTTTTCACCTAATAATATATTGATATCTTGAAGATTCTTCTATTTTAGAAAGTATGTTACAGTATTTTATAGACATTGATGGGCATTTAGATAGTTTTTATTTTTTAATGTTATAAACAATATGTTATTAACCTTTCTTATACCCATATCTTTATAAGCCTGTCCAAGTATTTCTGCAGAACAGTTCCTAGAAATAAAATTGTTAGACCAAATGATATGAGCAATTTAAATATTGGCAGATGCCATCAAATCAACCTCTGCTATGGTTTGAATGTTTGTGTTCCCTCCAAAATTCATGTTAAAATTTGAATCCGCAAAACAACAATATTAAGAGGTGGAGCTTTTAGGAGATGATTAAGTCACAAGGGATTTGCTTTTAGGAATGGCATTAGTGATCTTATAAAAAGGCTGTAGGAAACAGTGCTCATCCCTTCTGTCTTTCCATGTCCTCCACCATGTAAGGACATAACATTCTTCACCTTCAGAGGATACAACAAAAAGGTGTCATCTCGAAATGAGAGAGCAGTCCTCACCAAACACTGAATGCTGATACCTTGATCTTGGATTTATTTCCCAGCCTCCAGGAGCATAAAATAAATCTCTCTTCTTTATAAATTACTGAGTCTTAGGTGTTCTGTTATTGCAGCACAAAATGGACTAAGTAGCCTTCTAAAATCTGAATGAATTTACCATAACCTTCAACAGTGTATGAGTACTCCATTTGTTCCATATGCTCCTCATCACTGCATATTAAACTTTTAATTTTTATCCAGCTTATGTATATCACTGTTGCCTTAATTTGGATTTTATGAATTACTAATGAAGTTGAACATTTTTTAGTGTTATGTGTTGATCATTTGTAGTTTTTCCTATAAAGTGTCTATAAATATCATTTCCTCATTGTTTTCTTTTGGCCATTTTCTTATTGAATCATATAAGCTTACTGTATGTTATGTTTATTACTCCTTTTTTGCACCTAAACTGTGAAAATATTTTCTTCCAGCCTCATGCTTGTCCCTTGCCTATATTTATGATATCAGTTTTATTGAGTTTTAAGTTTTATATAGTGAAGTCTTTCAATCTTTGCTTTATGTACTC
>NW_012153507.1:675635-685848 GCF_000956105.1 Propithecus coquereli
CATTGCCATCTGTTCAAAGGCTGCATTTTCCTAAAGAGGCATGATAGATTAATGCACACCATATGAAAGAATTTTTGTTTCACCAAATTCATAAACCTGTTTATATGGATACACACTGTGACATATGGTTAGGTGAGATGATATTATAATTATATCCTCATCACTCTGGTGGATAAGCTAACCATCCTGGCCTTTTGTAGAAAATACACTACTGAATTTTGTGGTCCAGTAGTGCTGTTATTCGTTGTCTTCTTGATTTAATATAAATAGCTCCCTAAACTGTAAGTAATTTAATCAGCCTTCTGTATTTTTATATTTATGTCCTCACTCTGCTGAGCTAAAAATGCAATTCAATAGTTATTGTCATAAACATAGTCTGCTGAGTACAAGGAATTATTATAATAGGCTGTGTTTGTTCTATTGTTATACTTTGTTCAACCAAGTGACAGCATGAACTTGCATCTAAAACACAAGTTATTGTACACTGCAGGCCAAAACATAGGCTGGTTCTGGAGTCTGAGCTAATAGTGCAGGCATGGGATAACAGTGAATGGCTCTCCAGGTTCCAATGAATAAGGCAACTTTCCAGTTCATCTGAGAGAAGCACAGTCCAACGTTATCACAGCAATGTACCCATCTGTGAGTTTTAGTTGCTCTGAATGAGCACATTGCAGAGATTGTGGCTAGTTAGCCAGTTGTTAAATGCTGCACACTGCTTTGCCTGTGCAATAATAAAAGACACCACAGATGGGACTATTGTTTTAGGAGGGATACCAATAGTGGGTATCCTAATGCATTGTGTCATCAAAGTATCCAATGTCACAGGAAAAAGAAAATGGCTGACTTTCAACAAAGAGCTATTATGTTGAGGCATTCTAGGTACTTTGAGCCATTGGGGAAGAAAAGAAGAATAAATTTGAATTATTCATTATGCATAGTGTCCAATATGCATTGTAAATTACTTGGTAGATCATTATTTATGTAATTCACACAATATACATTTTACTATGTAGAAAATGAACTCAAAATCTTTATTTGACCAATAAACAATAATTATAGAACTTGAACATAGAGTCCTTAGAATTCTGTAAATTCTTTGAGCATTTCCTCTGCTCTAATCTAAAAACAAATCTACAATTTGCTTATATCTCCATATGATATATAGGTTAAAATGAGTTTTAGAAGTGAAGAAACTTGCCCAAAATGACAACTAACAATTTTGGAGCAGAATTCAAAATCAGTTTGTCTAATTTCAAAGCCTCTACCTGAACCATGAAATCATGCCTATTTCATTATAAGTGCAATTTTTCCCACATTTCAACCCTCCTTAACTAGTTTGTTTTTAAAATTTATCAAAATATATATAGAAACACCCAATGTAAACCTGTAACACAGGTTAACATCTTGGCTATAAGAAGCAAACTATAGAGATAATGTTCAATATTCTTATGTTCTGATTATCACATTTCTTTTATTTCTTCCCCAGAGACAACCACTATTATGAGTTTCATGTGTATTTTGCCAGATAATGTTTTTAATTCTTTTGCTGTAGGTATATTATCCATAAACCATCAATTCTAATTAATTTTGTGTTGACCTACATAAATTCTATCATGCTGTGCAAATGATTCTACCACTTTCGGTTTTACAACTTCACATGTAATCTAGTTGACTCATTTTAACAGTTGCATGATAATCAATCTATGTATATTTATCTATTCCCTTATTGATGAATATTTAGACATCAGAATGTCAATATTTGAAATAAATCTGCAGCAAACAGCCTTCTGTGTATTTTCTTGTACAAATGTGTCAAGTTTCTCAAAGTTTCTCTAGAGTATGTTCTCTAAAGTAAGTAAAAGTATGTTCTGAATAGTCAGTGCCTACACTTTCCAGTAGATTATTTGAAATATAATCCCTTTGTATGCATAATATTCCTTTGTCAAAAATTATATCAGCATAATATTCCATCAACACTATACAAATAGGCCTGTTTTTTATACTGCCAATACTAAATTATTTTGAAAAAGTTTATTGTTTAATCTATCTCATATATAATCTAAATAAGAATAAAATAAATCACTGACTCACCACCAAGTTTAAAACATAGAACACTACTGGTTCCTTTGAAGTGATCTGTCTGTAACAAATAACATAATTCTCACCCTCTACAATCAATTTTGTGTTCATCATTCTCTTTTGCCATCTGAATTGGCCATCTGAATTGTATTTCTCATTTTGAAAAGCTAAGTAGCAAGCACAAACCTAGATGTGTAATAAAACCAGACTTTTACATTATTAGAGGAAGACTTCAGGAAAAGCTCTTCTGATGGGTGATAGAATCTCTGAGAGTGTACAAGAGCCCCTTTTGGGGAAGTTAGTGGACAAGGCCATAAGAGTCCTGAAAAACATAGGGCTCATGTCACTTAGGTCATTTAGCTAGGTCAAAGTGAGACATAGATATTGAGGAATGTGCAACAGAAGTATGGTCAGAGGGAGTGGGCAGTCCTGCATTTTCTTCTTCTAAATTCATTGTGTCCCCAAATTTAGCTTTCATTAATTGGTCAAAGCAGAAGGCTTGTGGGATCAAATGGGTGTCATCAACTGATCCAGGGAATAATCCATGAGAAGAGCAAGAATGTCATTAATATATGGTTTAGTCCATATGGTTTAATAATAATATATGGTTTAGCCTAGTAAAGGTAAGAGTCTGGGCCATGTTCCACCCAGGCGTTCTGCTCTCAGCTTAATAATAATGACACAGTGGCAGTAGAGAGGATGTTAAAAGCTGACTTCAACGTATTTATCTCTTCAATCTGTTCTAATCTAGTCTGATGCACAGCTGTTATCTAGGGGTCTTCCTTCATCAACTTACCAGGAGGACTCTTGACCTGTTTCCTGTTTTAAATCTCCTCTTTCAAATGTCCCACTTTGCCCAATCTTGGTTTACTTTGAGTTTCGTAATGTAAAATCTAGTTTCTCTTATCAGTACAGACAGAACCCTTAATATCACAATTTCAGGTCTATCCTCAAGGACTGGTCAGGTCTCTCATAGAGATCTCCACTCCCCTACTTGGAAGGTAAGTACCTGGAAGCTTAGTGCAGAGAAGGATTTGCATCTCTGAATTCATTAGTCAGCATAAGAATCACCTTTTAATCCCTTTGTTTTGGAGATATCCCTCCTGTGCTTATTTCTACCACCCCCCACCCCACACCCTCTGTTTTACTCAATTCATAGCATTAACTTTTAGACTTCTATTGGTTTGAGAAACAGGTAAGTTTTCAAACAGAAAAATTTTTTGAAGGGATCTAGGGATATTAATGCATCTAAATGGCTTTTATCAAGTCCTCCTCATGTTAGGCTTCCCTTTCACTTCGTATCACACGGTCCTTAATATTTCTGGTAATTCTGGAGAATTATTTAGTAGACATTGTGTAGATTTGAGCTTTCCTCATGTCAGGCTTGCACTCTGTTTTTCTTCTGACTAATAAGCCAGTTACTACTTGTCCATTTTTTTTTTTTCAGTTTACAAAACTTTGTTATTCTTACCTTGATTCTATGTTTCCCATCCTTGTAGACAAGAAAATAGGCATTGTGAAGCCTGAGACCAAATCCAAAACCAAGAAGACTTTTGCTGACAGCTTGTGCAAGTCTAAATATTCCCACTTGAGCACTTCATTGTTCCTTTTGTTAACCATTTTTCTTTAAATTTGTAAAACTGGAATGCGCTGTATAAGGTTGCATACATCAAAAAAACAAAACAAAACAAACAACTCTTGATGGTCTTTGGCATGCAACACACTTATTCAAATGAGACTAAAGTAATTAAAGAAACACATGGCTGTGATTTCTAAGAATCTTAAATGCCAATCAGAGAAAATTGCAAAGCTGGAATAGGGGTTCTTTCTGCACACCAAATACTAGCGCAAAACAGTGTGTGAAGTGCTGAGTAGCTTATGAAATGCTTATGAAAATAATGCTGTGGCATTCTTCAGATTATATGCTGAAAGGGGAAAATATGCAAGAGAGAATAGCAAGCATCGTAGGCATGGGTCTCCAAAATAAATTTTGAATTCAATGACAACTCTTTCTAAGAATATTCAATGTATGATGATTGGAGATCTGAAGGGAAATGTATGGTCCATACTCCTCTCAGAAGCTCATGGTGAAATGAGGAAGCAAACTGTCAAATAGCAATAGGACTCAAGACTTATATCCATGCTAGTCCTTATCTTTTAGGTATCAGCTGACCACCCTATCCAATGTAGATCTCACAACTGCACCTTTGCTATCATTATTTCTATCTTAGCATTCTGTTTGTTTTCATTAAAATGTTAAACAAAATATATGATCATTTTATTTTTTGTTCCTTTTTTTCTCTCTCCCATGACTAGACTCTAACATAGAGTCAAGAACCATAACTCTTTTGCTTCCCATTTTATATGCAATGAATAAAGCAGTCCTTAATATACAATGTATTGAGGAATTTAGCAAGATTTCCTACCGAACCTTATAGGAGCACATGAGCTACGTCTCAAAGGATTTGTAGGAGTTAGATGGTGTTAGAGGGCATTTGGAGCAGTCATTTCTGTCAAGCAGAGAAGTATGTGAGAAACTGAAAATTATTGAGTATAGCTGAAGTAAATACTTTGGTAATAAGGATAAAAAAGGAACTGGAGAGAAATAACATTGAAGAGGAAAACTAAGCAAACTCATAAATTATTGCCCTTATTACAAAGTCTTGAATATCATTGCAATATTTTAACCAAGGGAAATATAATAATGCATCTTTTATTTTAGAAAGATAAATCAGAGAAAAGTGAGTAGGATGTATTTAAATAGAGCAAAGCTACAGTTTTAACTGTTGGTATAGTAGTTATCCTCTAGAAAAACAAGGATTTTAATTTTACATGGAGTTCATAAAGAGAGGAAAGATGAAGAGTTTTTCTAAAGATACAATCAACAGTATTTGGTGATCTATCAGATGTAGTAAGTGAAGGAAAAGGACAAATAAAGTTTTTTTGCAAATTTCTGGCATGGCCTGTTAAGTGGAAAATGGTGCCATATACCAAAATGAGGAAATTAAGAGGAACATTTTGGTGTGGGATAGGTAGAGAAAATAAGCAATAATGTCACCTTTGGTTTGGACTTTTGGCAAAATATAAGGCACTAATTGCATAATTATTCCTACTTTGTGTCACTTTTTAAAATACTTTTTATTACCTGACCCCTCATGTGACAGCTCCTAAATGCTTGTGAAATATATATTTCTCTTTCTGATTTGCTCCTCTGACACTCTCCAATGCCTAATTATCCATTCAGACATTGAAATATTAACAGAAGATGTTTCAAAAAGATAAGCATCTAGGCCTAAGATTCTCTTAACTATGACTCTTTTGTTAAATATGAGCTTACCGACTTATGGAGATAAGTAATGCCATTAAAACAATTATTTTGAAAAGAAAAACACATTTTTATTATTTCCAAAGGAAGAGTAATAACTTCATTATAAGCTATTACTTCACATTAGCTGAATCCAAATAATAATTAATTCCTATAACACATCTTAATTTTGTGAAGAAAATAGAAATACTGAAGTGTTGTCATTTATTTTTATCTAGGCAAAATGTGGGTAATCATAATATAATATTAATGCAAACTTAATGTAGTTATCCAGGTATAAAGAAAATGTACATAACCCCTAAGTGTTTTAAAATGATTAAATTTGAAGCCACTTACATACTACAGAGAACTTTGAAAAAGGAAAAAGTAATTCTTTCACAAAGTCATGGGGAGTTAAACTCCAATGCATAAATAACTTCGATCAACAAAGCATTTTAATATTTTTATTTTGAAATTGTCAATTTTGAATACAAATTCAAACCAGATACTCATTGTTTTTGTCAATCTAAAAATTGAACAAATTTGTTTGAGAAATGTGAATTGTAAATGTTTATATGAAATAGCCAATATTGATATTAAAATTTTAACAGGTTAGATGCCATATTAATAAAAAGATAAGATATATAGTTTTTAAAAAATTAATCAAATATTTTTTGTCCTTTCCAGTTCCTCATAATACAGGGCAGGACAAAAAATTAAAAATAAAATCAGGTTGCTTGTATCCTTATTCTTTTTCTTTGATGATGCCTACTGATCCAAAACTAATCTTACCACTAGAGTTATTCTGTCTAATCTTTTATTTCTCATTTTTAACATCTGGAAGTTCAGCAACATAAAATTTACATTTTAGTTAAAATCAGATATATCATTTAAAAATTAAAATCTTGGTCAAAATACCCTCACTCATTGCTGTTTCATAGTGTCAAATGATACCAATATTCTCTCTACACAAATATATTTATGTATATAATCTAGTATGTGTATATGTTTGCGTGTATGTGTATTTATATATATATCTTGCAAATAAAAGACAAAAGAAAGGAAAAATAAGTAAATGTGAAGAATTTAAAAGGGAAAAAATCTAGGAAAAACTAAAAGGAACAAGAGTGCCTTGGACTAATGTCTAGTTCCTGGTCTAGGGCAAAGAAGGCATTATATGAAGCTAGGGCATCTTGTTCTGCAAGAAATCAAGTTGCTATCGAAATTCATGAGATGACATCAAAACAATAGTAAACAAATGTAAGGAACCCTCACTGACTAAAGTGAAAAAAGCACCAAAAGAATTTCAAAATCCAAGAATTAGTGTTCATAAACAATAATGCCAGAAAAAAACTTATAGATCCAGATTTGATAAAGGATTTCCTTACTTTGAAATTGGTGATGAAAGTAAAATCACTCAACATCAGTCTTCTTTTCTACTAGGACTTCAGCATAAGCAAATAGCTCCAGTAAGTGGGGAAAAGCTCTGTATTTCAAAAGAATACTAGCTTATATTTTTAAAGAAATGACAGGGTTAAGCTTGTATTTTCAAAGCAATATAGACTTAAAATATATTGGTAAAATTTATAGAACCACAATGAAAATAATTCCAAATCTGAAATCGAAACAAGATTGTAAAACTTTTCTCTGAATAATAAACACATAGAACAATTATAAAATTCACTATTGCTACAAGAAATTTGAAAAACTCACACACTTAATGTAATGAAAATATATAGTAAATTGCACCATGAAATTGCCAGATACTCATTGTTTTTTACTGTACATATTTACTGTACAATTTTTTACTGTACATATCATTTACAAAATTTGAATTCTAAACAATAAATTGACAACAAATATCAGAGAATTATAATCATGCAGGCTATTTTCTGGAGACCATGCAATTAAAATATGAATTAGCTACCAAAAAACTCCCCAAATACATATATTTCGAAAATTCTACAAAAGATATTACAAAAGAAAGAAAATTTCTAATATGTATGTAATTGGAGACTCAGAAGCAGATAGCAAATGAGGTGGTAGTAATATTTAATGATTTAATGGCTAAAAATTTTTCAGAATTGATGATGAATTTAATCCATCAATTATATAAGCTCTAAAAGCAAGATAAACACAAACAAAATCACATCTATTCATACAATATTCAAACTACTGAAAACTAAAACCAAACTTTAATAACAGAGGTAAATAAAATATACAGTAATGCACCACATAATGATGTTTCAGTCAATGACAGACTATATATATATGACACTAGTTCTTTCAGATTATAATGAAGCTAAAAAATTCCTCTTATCTTGTGATGATGTAGCTGTCATAACATTGTACCACAACTCATTTACTCACCTGTTTGTGAGAAATTTGTTGTAAACAAACCTACTGCCCTGCCAATGGTCTAAAAATCTAACACACAGAATTATGTACAGTATGTAATGCATAATATTGATAATAAATGACTGATATTGGTTTATGTATTTACTAAACTATACTTTTTATCATTGTTTTAGATACTATTTCTACTTATTAAAAAAAAAAAACAGTAAATTGTAAAACAGCCTCAAGTAGATCCTTCAGGAGCTATTGCAGAGAAGGCATTTTTATCATAGGAGTTAACAGCTCCATGCGTATTACTACCCCTGAAGACCTTCCAGTGGGACAAGATATGGAGGCAGAAGACAGTGATATTGATAACCCTGACCCTGTGTAGACCGAGGCTAATGTGTATGTTTATGTCTTAATTTTTAACAAAAATGTTTAAAATGTAAAAGAAAATTAGAAAATAGGAAAAAGCTTATAGAATAAAAATATGAAGAAAGAAATTTTTTTTTACAGCTGTATAATGTGTTTGTGTTTTAAGTTGTTATTATAAAAGAGTCAAAAGTTAAAAATAATTAAAAACTTGTAAAGTAAAAAAAAGTTACAGTACCCTCCTTTTCTTGGCAGGGACTGGGCATGTGTTCGAGGTCCCCAATATGGACAGAGGCAGAAGGAAAACGCTCTGGCCCCCTCAGCATCGTGTCTTTGGTGCCAGGGGCATCCCATCAGCAGGTTCTATCCTCAAGCACCGGGATACCAGGTTTCTTGGGAAAAAAAAATTACAGTAAGCTAAGGTTAATTTTGATAAATTGGAAAAAAAAATTTTGGAAAAAGAAAAAATTTTGATAAATTAGTATAGTGTACAGTATTTATAAAGTCTAAAGTGGTGTACAGTGATGTCCGAGGCATTCACGTTCACACTCTACTCACTCACTGACTCACCCAGAGCAACTTCCAACTCTGTAAGCTCAATTCATGGTAAGTGCCCTATATAGGTGTACCATTTTTTAATATTTTATAATGTATTTTTACTGTACCATTTCTGTTTCGATATATTTAGATACATCAGTACTAACCATTGCATTACCATTTCCTACAGTATTCAGAACAGTAGCATGCTGTACATGTTGGTAGTCTAAGAGCAATAGGCTATATACCATGTAGCCTGGGTGCATAGTAGGCTATGTCATCTAGGTTTGTGTAAGTCCACTCTGTGATGTTTGCACAATGATGAAATGCCTAACAAAGCATTTCTTAGAATGTATTTCTGCCAATGTTCTCTTTTAATGCTATAATAATGTATTTTTATTTAAGCTTCTCTTGCTTCTTTAAGAAGTCTCTGTCAGTTTTGCCTATGTTCATTGCTGCATTATTCAGAATAGCCAAGACACAGAATTGACCCAATCATCCATCAAAGGTGAATGGATAAGGAAAATGTTTTTCATATTTTACACATACACACACACACACACACACACACACACATCATACAAATTCACAAAATTCCTATGGAACCCCTGAAGACTCCAAACACTCAAAGCAATCATGAACAAAAAGATACATGCGCACACACACACAATGGAATTTTATTCAGTCTTAAAAATGAAGAAATCATATCATTTGTAAGAGCATCAATAAAGCTGGAGGATATTATGCCACATGAAATAAGTCATACACAGAAAGACAAATACTGTATGGTCTCAGTTATATGTGGGATCTAAAAAAAGGTGGACTCACTGAAGCAGAGATAAGAATGGTGGGTTTCCAAGGGTTGGGGCGAGGGGAATGAAGACATGTTGCTTAAAGGGTACAAATTTTCAGTTATGCAGGATGAATTATTTTTGGAGATCTAATGTAGAGCATAGTGGCTATGGTTAATACTACTACAATGTATACTTGAAATTTCTTAAGAGAGTAGATCTTAAATTTTCTCACCACACCAAAAAAAGATAACTAGGTAAGATGATGTATTTGTTAATTAGCTTAATTATGGTAATCATTACACAATACCCACAAATATGAAAACATCACATTGTACACCATAAATATATACAATTTTTATTTGGCTATGGTAGTTCAATAAAGCTGGGGAAAATTGTCAAAGAGTTAAGGGAAGGCAAAAAAATGCAGGTTGTAAATGTGTATAATTTTTCAAGAAGTGTTGTTATATAGAAGAGCCAACAAATGAGAAGGTATACTGCAAGAGAACAAAGATACAAACTGAGTTTAAAATAAAAGACAGGAGATATAGAGCATATTTATGTTGAAAATAACCCTTTAGAGAGGGGAATTAGTGACTAAGGAAAAGATAAAAGGAAACTGCAGAAGTCCCTGTCAAACTGAGAAGAATATGGAACAAGAAACAAAAGAATGGCCGGGTGGCTCACGCCTGTAATCCTAGCTCTCTGGGAGGCTGAGGCAGGAGGATTGTTTGAGCTCAGGAGTTCGAAACCAGCCTGAGCAAGAGCAAGACCCTGTCTCTACTAAAAA
>NW_012153507.1:686198-687453 GCF_000956105.1 Propithecus coquereli
AAGATTTAAGTCCTGATGCCAGTAGAAGCACCGTTTGGAGTGAGAAAAATCAGAAAGTTGCTGTTTAGTTGCTTCATTTTCTCACTGGTAATTTCCTGATAGTTGAGGAGGGACTGATGTGGAGCTTTTGGAAATGATAAGAGGTTATAAAACTTTTATCTTAAAATACATCCACTGATAGGATTGTTTGGCAATATTCACCACCAAATGGAAAACCAGTTGGAGTGGTTTTGTAATTTTTCAAATTATCCTCCAGGTCATCAACATTTAAACTAACAGGCTGTAAAGTCTTGCCCAGACCGAACATTATCAATACTTTGTATCTGTGCCAATGTAATATAAGATTTTTTAAAAATGCATTTTATTCTGTACTTCTTTGATCATCATATAGAGTGAGAATGTTTTCTTGTGTTTGTTTATTGTTGTGACTGGAAAAGGGTAAGGCTAGAGGCCAGGACATTTAAAAGACTGCTGCCATAGGACAGGTTAAGCATCCCTAACCTGAAAATCCAAACTCTAAAAACACAGTTGAGCATCAATATGACACTAAAATCTCATGCTCAAAGGAAATGCTCACTGGAGCATTTCAGATTTCAGCTTTTCAGATTAGGGATGCTCTGTATAAGTGAATATAATGGTGGCCTGAATAAAATGAATATCAGTATGTTTGTATATATATCACATTATGAAAATAAAGCACATTGAGTCCAAGAGAAGACCAGCTGTCTTGTCTTCCATGAAGCTTCAAAGGGCGAATGTACCACACTTTTATCAGTCTGCACCACAAGTTTATGGGTTTTCCAAAACTGCATTTCATCAGAAAATCAAAGAAGACTACATTTCCCAGTGGATACTCTCACATGAACAAAAGCTAAAAACTTAAAATTTACTTTTATCTTTCATCTATAAAATAGTGACAATAAAATGAGATGATGTATTTATCAGTATATCTGAAACAATAGATGCTGAATGAATGAAAGCTTAATGTTATATATGAAATTAAAATGTTAATTTATTAATTGCCACCAAGAAAGAATATCAAGTTGAGCGTTATTTTTGCACAATCAGGGCAAATTACATGCTCCTACCTACACAAAGAAAAGCTAATTTTCTTTATGATCATGATGAAAAGTACATGAATGGGTGAAGAAGTAAAGGCAGAAATTTTTGACAAAACCTTCAAAAGTTTGATTACAAAGCAATGAAAAGATAAAAATAGTAACTGAAATAGGAAGTCTGATTAAAGAATGTTTTA
>NW_012153507.1:690838-693349 GCF_000956105.1 Propithecus coquereli
TATTTCCCAATTCCCTCTTCAAATATGTTCCTCTCCTGAGTAGCAAAGCTGTATAGCATGAGGCTCAAAGGCGTAAGCTCTGCGACTATTCAACTATATTTGAAATTCCACTCTACCAGTCACTAACTATGTGACCCTGGCAAGTTATTTGTTCCCCATATCCTATAGTTTCCCTATCTGTAAAATGGAAATAATAATATGTTTAGCATTGTTGTGAGGATTGAATGAGTTACTACATTAAAAGTATTTGGAGCAGAGCCCAATACAAATTAAAAACTAAACAAATATTAAATAATGGAATTAACATCGTTATGTTCCCTATCTTGGCTAATAGCATTGTCATCTACTCGGTTGCACAAACTGGAAATCTGAGCGACAGCTTTACGTCTCACCTTTTCATCACATGTATATCATAAATAATTTGTAGACATATACCCTGGTCTACATCTTTAATGTTCAAGCTTTGATATAGGTCTTCAGTTTTAGCTTTAACATAGGTGCTCAGAATATATATAGTTATTCAATAAATAAATATAAATCATCTGTCACCTGGACAATTAGAGTGTGTCTCATAACTCTCTCTAATCCCATCTGCCCACACTCAAATTTGTTTTCCACATCATTTATCACACATTTTTTCTGATATCCATATCTAATCATGCTATTTTTTTTCCTAAAAGATTTGAAAGTTTCCAAGATAAAGTTTAGATTTCTCACTATTACACATCAAACTTAATATACAAGGTCACTGTTCTCTGAACTGGTTCTGCTTTTTCACACCTCACTGCCTTGCACTATTTTCCCTCCACCTCTCACTTGGAGTGCCTCTCCCTCACTTCTCTCCTTAATAACGATCCCCTCTTCTTCCCATCTTGCGTTAGTCACACCTCTCTTTTTGACCTTTTAGCATAAATATTCTTCAGCAACAACAAGAGCAACGATAACAATAGTTAATTAACATTAATATACAATTATGTGTCACACACCATTATAGAGACAGGTATTTCCTTACTGACTCCTGAAAACAATTCCATAATGTTAGCATCTTCATTTAACAGATGAGGAAACTGGAGCAGAAGAGTTAGGCACTTGTCCAAGGCCACCTGGATGGTGAGATGTAGGGTAGGCTTTGAATCAATACAGTCTGATTTGAGAGCTAAATCTCTAAAATAATAAAGACAACTGCCACCCCACCTAGTACAGCACCTATATAGTATAGCATATTATACTATCATAAAAATCAACATCTCTGTCTCTTCCAACATATAATATCTTCTTTATATTGACCATTCATATTAGACTCTTCATCTCCAGGGTCTAATTCAGTGGCTGGAATACATAATGTACAATAATTATAAAAGAATGAATGAATGAATGGATGAATGAATGAGATCAGATAAAATAAATAGTTTATAATGAATTAGCTTTCCTGTCTTGTGGAAATCATGTTTACTCATTTTTATATAAATATTACTATCCTTTATGTTTTTCTTTCAACCTTGTTAGAGGAAAAACATAGGAAAATTAACTTTAAATGATACTGCTACAATTTAATTAATATTTGTCCAGATCTATACAACCACGAGTAAATCATATCATGAAAGAGCCATGCTTGCTATTGTGAATAATGCTGCAATGAAGATGGAAGTGTAGATATCTCTTCAATATACTGGTTTTAATTTCTTTGATATATGTTCAGAAGTGGGATTATACAATTATTATTTGTCAATTAAAAACATAAGTAAGTTAAAATTTTAAAAAGGAAAATTGTTTGCTTTTATTTGTCAGTTTTCCAAATCCTAAAAGCACTAGTGTTAGTGCTTGCGTAGACTTTTAAAATAGCCTTTCATTAAATTGGGTTATTTGAAATCTAAAAGTCTGATCTCTTTTTCTAAGGTTGTTAAGATACAGCCACTGTAATAAAAAATCAGTGTAAGTGAAATTGTTTTAATATTTCAAAGTCAAGACTGGTAAAAACATATATTTAATTAGTTTAGTCAGTAGATTATAACTTCAGCATAATTTCCAAAGAATCTCATGGATATACTACAGAATGATCCCATTCAGCTGAATACATGATTTGATTCCTGCCTAGATTTCTGAAATATATTTTTCCTAGATCAGTGAGACCAGGTGCACTAGTGGTTTTTCAAAAAGTTAGATTTGGTTTTACAATATTCATCTGTCTTCATTGAGTCTCTGATTGTCCAGAGGTTTTCAAACTCAATTTTATGTATGTCTTTACTTTTTAATAAAGATATGAAATTAAAATCATATAATACATGTTTAACTGATATTTATTCATTTACTCAATTTCCAAACTTATTTCTAGAAAATAAAGATATAAAATCTTCTATATGTTTTATATTTTAGCTGGAGTTCAGGTAATTTTGTGTATAATTTCTTAATTTTCAAACATATGGGGATTTTTGTCTTCTTACTATTAACGTCTAATTTAATTACATGTATCAAAGAAATACAATCTGTGTAAAATTAAGTTTTAAATAAAAA
>NW_012153507.1:694699-698187 GCF_000956105.1 Propithecus coquereli
CAATGGAATGACAATGATTCATTGACATAAAAATATACTTTGGATTTATTATTAAATAACATTTTCAAAAAGATCATATGGTTCAGTTTTTAAAATGTGTCTATGGATATGTTTATTGAAGTGGGGAGGGTATATAAAGATACATAGATTGTTATCAGATCATCCTGAACAATGGAATCATTAGTGATTTTATTTTCTTCTCTTTATTAATCTACTTTGAACAGTTTTATTATAATAAAAGTTATTTTGACATAAATTAGTCTAATTTCATGGCCATTTTATGCTGGAACCCTGGAACTACTAATTTTCTCTTCTGTGTACCATAAAGCTAATTCCCTAACCAAACAAGATCAGCAAAACATTTAGGGCCAATAATATTTTCTTATTATCAAATACCTACTTAAAATAAGTTTTATGCCTACAAATGTCATAAAGTATTTATCTGTTTTGTTTAGAGACGTCCTGAAACAGCATGTATTATTTAGTATTACTTTGGTAAAATGGTCAATGCCATAGGCAAAGATATAAAAAAGGGCATAAATATTAGAAAGGAAGAGAAAAATATCATTATTGTAGCTATGATTCCCTCTCTGAAAAGCATACAAAAATAAACTGAAAAACTCTTGGGACTATTATATAGTTTAAGAGATGACTAGCAAAAAATACAATAGCAATAGCTTTTTAAATAACCAGTAAGAAACAAATAATTGAAACAAATCTGTTTGTCAAACACTTTAAATTGGCTCACTCAGCTATCATTTCAACAATTAATTTGCCTTCCCGTGTGCTACAAAGGCTTAAAATCTAATGTAAAATCCTATATTCTTTATTGCAAGATATAGGTATATGACTTAGTTTAGAAAAATCCTATGTACCTATACAAGATTTGGGCGCAGAATGAATTCCATGAGATACTCTCAACATGAGGGGAGTTCCCATATTCTGGCAAGCATGGTGATAGAGGCATCTGTCTCTTCTGAAGCAGCTATGATAGCAATTTGGCATCCAGTCCCACCACCATCATTGGTGTGGAGCAAGAGATGCTGATAACAGAAAAATTTCCAAAGGAACATTCTCATCATGTGATTGGGCAGTTTTCCTGGCTGATTGTTCCTGTTGTGGTAACATCAAAACCTGATATTCCAGCATTCCCAGTGAGGCTGTGAGCTATCTGATATCTTAAAATAAACTGATTTCTACTTACAATAACAACATTTGACTTCATTTTTGACAACTAAAATCTTTTACTAATTCAATGGAGCATTATTAAGTAAATAAATGGATGGATGACAGAGAGACAATCTGAAAGGACATATATATGTTTATATAAATATTAACAGTGGGTATACTCTGGATCATGATATTCAAGGTAATTTTAATCCCTTTATTTTTTTAAATTTTTACTGTACTAACCATGTTCATTTGTCACAAAGAAATTACGCAATATAAAGTAGAAATACTAAGTCCACCCAGAGATTTTCATCAGTATGCAGTAATTAAATAGCAAGTAGTACCAAAAGCAGAATAATCTTTGTGGCAGAGACAGCCAGTTGTCTACCAAATATGTAATACACTTTCAAATAAAGACATATCTGTTGCCTCTTTATGGGGACACAGGAAGACTGCAGCTCTCTGCGTCCCTTGCAATTGGGTATGGACACATCGCTGTTCCAATGAATGTATTTTAAAAGGAAATGATGTGCACAATTCCCAAGATTGGCCCAAATAAACCACCCATGAGCAAGCTTCATGCTCTCCACTCCCCACTCTGCCCGATGATAATACCCCTAGTGACCTTGAAATCCACATGTTGAAGATGACAGGCTATCCATCAGTCTGCTCTGTATGTCTGCACAGAGAAAAACCAGCCATCAACCTGAATAAGAGCCAGGACTACTAGATGAAAAAGAGAGAAACCAGTTTTATTAAGGTACTGGAATTAGGAGGCCCATTTGTCAACCTATGCAACATTAATACACTCTATACCTCTTTCATCATCTACCTTCTTTCTGGGCCTTGATCCCTTCAAATTAGGATGACTTGTGATGTTTTTCTATGAGTTTTACTTACTGTCCCCAAAAGATGCCAACCTTTAGTTCCTGGAGACTATTTCTTAAAAGCCTCATCTGCAATATAGCTCACCAAAATTGCTCAAAGTTTATAGAGTAATGCTGGCCCTTTCCTCCAGCTTGAATGCTAACAAATTATTTTTTATTATCTTACTTTTCTGTGGAAATTCCTATTATTTAGTGAAAGAATACTGATTGCCTGTTCTTACATTGACACATTTTACTGAAATTTTTATTTGGAATGATTTCTTCTTTTTTAACGAGTATTCTTTAATTTTTCTATAATAAACAGAAATTCCTTATGTCATATCTAATGAAAAATATATGAGCTTTATTAAAGATATCAAAGTTAAAATAAATATTTAACTCGCTGTTAACTTAAAATTTTGAGTTACATTAAATTCAAGTTCAGGTACAGACAACAAAGTTTGTCCTTCCCAGCTGGCTTTAATTTCTCAGTAAAATCACATGCACAGGCCTGTCATATTCTCAAATGTCGGCAGGACAGCCTGCAATCAGAGAATGCTCTACTTTTCTAATTTTCGTCTTTAATTCTCTAACACCTTCTAGAATTAGGAACTGAAACACTGCCCCTTACTTCAAATCCTGAGATATATGCAACTACTGAAACAAAGTTCCTACCCATGAGGGCCAAACTCCCAACTCTGGTTTTCAAAAGTCCCTAGATCACTCAAGGTCTGTCTCTACCACTGCCTGCTCTGTGCATGTTGCATGATTCCTCAAACAGATCAGCTCAACATCTCCACTCATATGTTTTTATTTAACGTTTGTATATGATGCTCTCCAGACCACATCTTTTATCAGAGGAATCCTAATTTCTTGGGTGCTCCCACCAAGCTCCTTGAGATCAGGGACTGTCTCATCTGTCTTTATATTCTCTATACCTCCTAGCAGAGCCAAATGCATAGTAATGATGTTTGCTATATTTTCTTGAATTAAATTGAGAAAATATCTAACTTTAGTCAACATTTCTACTTCTAACCTACCACTAAAACCTTGATAATCCTAGGTAATACGAGCTCTTTCTTTCAAGAATAAGATATGGATGCTGGTGGCAAGAAATACTAGATTCCTGAATGGAATAAATGGAAAGAAAATTGTTTCTGAAATCACCAATAGGAATACCTTCAGAACAACAACAACAAAAAATTAACAGCAATTTCGGTAGCAAAAAATCAGGAGTTTTCAGATTTAGATATGTTTCAACTAACAAGATTGATAGAGAATCTAATTAATTTTTCAAACATCATGTCAACAAACATATCCATGCAAACATGGATATACTGCATAGAGGTGAAGAAGGTATATATATTGGGAAATATATACCATGCTTCAAATACCTCACTGAGACTGTGTTTTTGGAATAAAATATATTCTTTGTATTAAACTAATTATAGT
>NW_012153507.1:699162-701940 GCF_000956105.1 Propithecus coquereli
TTTGGAACATAGATAGTGGTAATGGTTGTACAACATTATGAATGTCATTAATATCACTAAACTATACACTTAACCATGGTTAAAATGGCAAACATTATATTACATATTTAATCACAATAAAAAAACTTGAAGAAATTGAAAATAATGATTACTGACATAGCCAAAAAAAAAAAAGCATAGCATTGAGTTTTACGCCTGTTAGTACCCTGATATTTTAAATTTAGATTAAAATTTTTATTCCTGTTTCCAAATGTAATCAAGAAATGAGAATACTTCAAATAGCTTTACAACTGATATTGACTAGTTATTATGAAAAAAATTGGCTTTTTGGAAATAGATAACTATGAAATTTCTATGCAATCTATGCTACAATTTTAAAAATTCCTCCCCAAATACCATGGTTAGATTTTTTATTAACATTTGTATAAATGTAGGGGGTACAAGTGTACATTTTTTGCATGGATATATTGCATAGTCAGGTGAAGTCAGCACTTATGTATACATCACAAAAATAATGTACATGGCACCCATTAAGTAATTTCTCATCATTCACCCTCTTTCTATCCCCCAACACTTACCTTCTGAGTCTTCATTGTCTATCATTCCAGTCTCTACTTCCATATGTACACATCATTTAGCTCCCACTTAATAAGTGAGAACATGCGATATTTGTCTTTCTGTGTCTGAATTGTTTCACTTAAGGTAATGGACTTTAGGTTTATACATGTTGCTGCAAATAACATGATTTTTTTCTTTTTATGGCTGAATAGAATTCCATTGTGTATGTATACCATATTTTCTTTATCCAATCATCTGTTGATGGACACTTAGGTTGATTCCATGACATTGTTACTGTGAACAGTGCTGCAATAAACATACAAGGGCAGATATATTTTGATATAATGGTTACTTTTCCTTTGGTTACATACTCAGAAGTGGGGTTACTCGATCACAGAGCCTTTCTACTTTTAGTTCTTTGAGAAATCTCCATACTGTTTTCCATACAGGTTGTACTAATTTACTTTCCCACCAATAGTGCATGAGCATTCCTTCTTCTACACATCCTTGCCAAAATTTGTTAATTTTTCTCTTTTTATTATCAACAATTCTGACTGGCGTAGCATCATAGAAATCTCATTGTAGCTTTAATTTACATTTCTCTGATGATTAGTGATGACCATTTTTTATCACAAGCTTGTTGACCATTTATATGTCTTCTTTTGAAAAATGTCTGTTAATGTCCTTAGCCAACCTTTTAATGCGATTATTTGGTTTTGTTGTAGTTGTTGTTGAGTGTCTTATAGATTCTGGATATTAGTTCCTTATTAGATGTATAGTTTGCAAATATTTTCTCCCACTTTTCAGGTTGTCTGTTCACTCTGTTGATTATTTCTTTTGCTGTGCAGAAGCTTTTGTGTTTAATAAAGTCCCATTTGTCTTTTTTATGTTTTTGTTGCCCTACTTTTGAGGTCTTAGTCATGAATTCTTTACCTAGGCCAATGAATGTCCAGAAGAAATTTCCCTAGGTTTTCTTTTTTTCTTTTTATTGTTTGGGGTTTTCTTCTAGTATTTTTATAGTTTGGGTCTTAAATTTAAGTCTTTAATGAATCTTGAGTGGTTTTTTGTATATGGTGAGAGATAAGGGTCCAGTTTCCTTCTTCCTCATGTGGCAATCCAATTTTCCCACTATCATCTATTGAAAAAGTACCCTTTCCCTAGTGTATGTTCTTTTTGACATTGTCAAAGATCAGTTGGCTGTAAGTATGTGGCTTTATTTCTGGATTCTCTATTCTGTTCCATTGATCTATGTGTCTATTTTTATACCACTACCATGCTATTTTGGTTACTATAGCCTTGTAGTGTAATTTGAAGTCAGGTAATGTGATGTCTCCAGCTTTTTCCTTTATGCTTAGGATTACTTTGGCTATTTGGGCTCTTTTTAGGTTCCATATAAACTTTAAGATTGTTTCTACTAATAAAGCCAAAAATGAAATTGGTATTTTCATAGAGATTGCATTGAATCTGTATATTGCTTTGAGCAGTATGGTAATTTTAATGATGATTACACTGAATTTATACAATCCATGGACATGAGATGTTTTCCATTTGTGTCATCCACAATTTCTTTCATCAGTGTTTTGTAGTTTTCATTGTAGGGATCTTTCACCTCCTTGGTTAAAGATATTCCTATGTATTTGATTTATTTATTTATTTTTATAGCTACTGTAAATGGGATTGCCTTCTTGATTTGGTTCGCAACTAGACTGTTATTGGTGTATAGAAATGCTACTGATTTTTGTACATTGATTTTGTGTCCCAAAACTTTATGGAATTCATTTATCAAATCTATGAGCTTTTTGGTGGAGTCTTTAAGTTTCTCTAGATATACAGAGAACAGGGAAAATTTGGTTTCTTCTTTTGCAATTTGGATGCTTTTTATTTATTTCTCCTGTCTGATTGTTCTAGCTAGAATTTTCAGTACTATGTTGAATAGGAATGATGAAATTGGACATTCTTGTCTTATTCCTGTTCTTAGAGGGAATGCTTTCAACTTTTCCTTTTAGTACGTTGTGGTCTGTGATTTTGCTGTATATGACATTTATTATTATTATTAGTTTGCTGGGAGTTTTTATCAGGAAGGGCTGCTGAATTTTATCCAATACTTTTTTTTGCATCTACTGGGGTGATCATATGGTTTTTGTCCTTAATTCTGTATAAGTGATGTATCATTTGATGATTTGTGTATGTTGAACCATCCTTGCATCCCTGGCATAAAAC
>NW_012153507.1:702205-732254 GCF_000956105.1 Propithecus coquereli
TAGTAAAATTCAGCTGGGAATCCATATGGACCTGGGCTTTTTCTTTTGCTAGGAGATTTTTCATTACTGATTCAATATCACTACTCATTATTGGTTCAGGATTTCTATTTTTTTCCTGGTTCAATCTAGAGGGATGTATGTTTCCAGGAATTTATCCATTTTCTCTAGGTTTTTTAGTTTGTGAGTGTATAGTTAATCATAATAGTCATTGATAATCTTTTTTATTTCTGTGGTATCAGTTGTAATGTCTCCTTTTTCATTTCTGAGGCTGCTTAGAAGAAATTTGCCTTATCTGCAAAGAAACATATAGATTGAAATTAAATGGATAGACAAAGATATTTCACGCAAATGGAAACCAAAAGAAAACAGGAGTAGCTATACTTATATCAGATAAAACTGACTTTAAATCAAAAATAGTCAAAAAACAAAAGACAAAGATAGTAATTATATAATAATAAAGGGATCAATTCAACAAGAGAATGTTACAATCTCAAATATATATACACCAAACACAGGAGTGTCCAGATTCATAAAACAAATATTACTGGACCTAAATAAAGAGATAAATAACAATATAATAATAGTGAGGCACTTCAACACCCCACTCACAGCACTAGATAAATCAGTAAGACAGAAAATCAATAAAAAAAAATTAGACTTAAATTGGATTTTAAACCAAATGAACCTAGCAGGCATTTACAGAACATTCTACCCCACAACTGCAAAATATACATCACCACATGGAATTTTCTTCAAGACTGGCCATATGTTGGGTCTCAAAACAACTCTCAAATTTTTGAAAATCAAAATCATATCAAGTATCTTCACATACTACAGTGGAATAAAACTAGAAATTAAGACCAAGAGAAACTTCAGATACTGTACAAATACATGGCAATTAAACATGCTCCTGAACAATATTTGGGCCAAAAAAGCAATTAAATTTCTTTAATGAATTAAAATGGAAACACAACATACCACAACTATAGGACACAGAAAAGCAGTACTAAGAGGGAAGTTTGTAGTGTTAAACACCTATATCTGTTAAATAAAAAGTAGAATTATCACAAATTAATAAACTAAGATCACACCTCAAGGAATTAGAAAAACAAGAACAAATCAAGCCCTAAGTTAACAGAAGAAAATAAATAATAAAGATCATAGCAGAACTAAATAAAATAGAGACCAATTTAAAAAATTACAAGTGATCAACAAAATGAAAAGTTGGTTCTTCAAAAAGATAAATAAAATTGATAAATTATTAGGTAAACTAACCAAGAAAAGAAAAGATCCGAATAAATAAAATCAGACATGGTCAGAATTTTGCAACTGGTGGAAGAATCACTGATTGAAGAAATCAAGGATTTCTTTGTGGGGGCCAAAATATAAGCTCAAGAGATTCAAATACATGAATAATCTTATGAAACTGTTAAAATATATTTTAAAAAATAATGTAAGACACAACACTGAGTGATATATGAAATAGAAAATATAAAATAAGAAATAAAGAGAACACTATTAACAAATAAAAAAGCAATCGATGATATTTTATTTTTCTTAAATTAGTTTTAATAATCATTGCTCACTACATTTGTACTGATATTCAATTTCAAGAGAATTTTTTGAAATGATACTTGACATTTTTTATGAACAAAAAATAATGGAGGTAGCCAAGTAGAAAGAGACACAAGAATTAGTGTGAAAAAGTAGTCATCTGGTCACCCTTCCTCTGGTAAATCATGAAGACATTCAGGGTTGTTAAAATTTAACTGTGAAAGTTTAAGTGTTCAATTATTTGTTTGAGGCATCAGCGAGTTCATAGCCCTGGATCAAGTGGGATTTTTTTGGTGTGTGGAATGGGTTGAGGGCTTCTGTATAGGATTATATACTATTTTGAAGAGAATATGATATTCATTTAGGGAGGTTATTCCTTTTCTCTTTTTCAGGCCATTTTGCAGGCACTTTTACATATGTGTGTGTACACAAAATATTTCAAGTCTAATCCAAAGGTTAATTTTTTTTTTCTTGAATCCCATTGCTTTGTTAGGTAGGTTTAAACTATAGTGTAAGGAATCAATCATTTTCATATTTTTTTCATTGGCCCCAAAGCCCCTTTCTCTCTCATAATTTAATATTGTCAAATCTTCAAAGTTTCCTCTAATGGATTCTAAAAATGAGACTTTGGCAGTTGGCACCATAACTTGTTTCAATGCCACCGAATCTTTCCCAATCTTTATTTATTTATTTATTTATTTATTTATGGTCAGTACAGTGATCTTTCCCTTTCATTTTCCACTAGAGAAACCCTGAAAAATCATTTAAAAGCTTCTGCCACTTTTCATTGATAGATTACTTTACCTTATGCAGCAATACCTTATTCTCTAAAGATTTAGAAACGGAATAAATTTTTCACTCTTGGATACAAATTCTGTGTCGATTTCAATTATATAAGTGATATGATTCAGCAAGTGTCTCGTATAATAGCTCTTTAATCCTTTTATGCACAAGCCTGACTTCATCATGGGAGAAGAGTTATTTCTATCCATGTTTTTCTGCCAATCCCAGCTAGGTTTAGCAGAGTTGTGCACCCTTGTGTTCTTCATCTCTTTTGAATTTTCTTCCTTAATGTTTGCATTCCTCACATCCCACCTGGACCAACAGCAATCCTTTGAAGAATTAAGGTACAAAAGGGAGTAGAATTTTAAAGCATAAACAACACAAAAGTTGACAAAAATATTTTATTTTATTATAGAATGTGAAAGAAAATTTTAAAACTCTCTCCACCAGAACAGCTTAAATTTGCAAAAGGAATTGATAAGATAGTACAGAGAGTTTCAAAATACCACACACACAGTTTTCTCCATTATTAACATTCGACATTAGTACATTTGCTACAAATAATGAACCAATATAAATACATTATTATTATCTAAATTCCATAGTCCATTCAAATTTCCTTAGTTTTTACCTAACAAAATTCTGGTATTTGAAGGATAGAAGTTGAGAAGTATATGTTATGTATACATGTACCAATGTATACATATTTCAGAATGTAGAATCAACAGATGCCGTCTTACATAGGAAAATTTAAAAAAACTGTCCACATTATTTTTACTTAACATTATAAGCATTGTTAATATGAAAAACACCTCCCATAAAGAAAATAAAAGACAGAAAATAAAACAAAGAAAATATAGATCCTATGGTAAAAGTAAGTAAATAAAAGAAATAGTACTAAAAGAAAATACAACATAAACTTAGATGATAAAATTTAAACAAAACTGATATATTAAACAAAACATATTAAAACAAAAACAGCCACAGAAACAGTAGTGATATAACACCGCTTGTTTTATCCTGGATAGAGCTAAAACCCATTCTACTAAGCGCAGTATCACAAGAATGGAAAAACAAGCACCACATGTACTCACTATCCAACTGGTATGAACTAACCAACACTTAAGTGCACATATAGTAACAATGTTGATCGGGTGTCAGGCAGATGGGAGGGGGGAGAGGAGGATGGGTATATACATACCTAATAGGTGCGGTGCACACTGTCTGGGGATGGACACTCTTGAAGCTCTGACTCGGGTGGGGCAAAGGCAATATATGTAACCTAAACATTTGTACCCCTGCAACGTGCTGAAATAAAAAAAAAAAAATTAAAACATATACAATATAAATTTCCCTAAGAAAAGATATTGCAAGAGTGTACTTTCAAAAATTCCCAATGATATGCCATTTTAAAACCAAAGATTAAAACAACCTAAATGCCTATTAATAGAAGATATGCTTAAAAATATTGTATAATCAATGGAATTCTTTATATTCACTAAAGAATAACATGGATTCGTGCTTACTAATCTGAAGGGATGCAGAATGGATACATAGATAAAGCAAGTGGAAGTAAAGTATATATAATGTGATTTCATTTATGAAAAAACAAAAGGGAGCCGTTCCAGACTCTCCAAAATATGAAACACTGACTGAGAAGTCTGAATTCAAAGTACTTGTTTTATAACAAAAATACAGGATCCAGAAGAATTGGAATACTTTCTTGAGGAATAAGACAAGTGGCAATATCAGAACACTGCCTGCTGTGCTTGAGAATCAGACCGAAGAGAGACGGATAACCAAAAGCAGCATTGTCCTCAAGCTACGATAGTCTAAAGCACTGAAAAGCCCTATACCCTTTATCCTAGGCAATTGTGGAGACAAATATTTATTGTACAAACATAAAATCAGAACAGAGATATCTTTGAGTGTACTGGCAATGAACTAGCTGGAAGCTGTGACTCCCACTCATTCTAGTGGAGTGGACTGCAAAGGTAGCAGTCCCCCAGGCCTCCAGGTGTTGCCATCGCAATATAAACAGCTCTTTTGAATAAACAGTGCTCCAGATTTGGGGATAAAACCTCCTCCTGAGCAGCTGGCACCTAATCTGACTATTTCTCCACCCTTTTACAAATATTCTCAAGGGCAGTCTCACCACAGTCCTGTAAAAAATTGGAATAAGAAGGTGACAGGGCCCATTTCCTGGACCACAGTGTCCTTTAAAATTTCTTGTTGTACCTTAACCCCTGCATACTTCTCCAAGGGAAAAAAAGAGTATGATCAACTGCATGATGCATCTTATTGTCCCTCTGATAATAAACTTAGCCAATAACGCCTGATATTTTTTGCCTATACCAGATGGCAGTGTGACCTACCTCTCTGCAGAACTGTAGGGAAAACAGACAAATTCAAGCTGTTGTTCTTTTTAAAATATGTATATCCCATTTAAGCATCACAGTTCTATCGGTGGCACATAACAATTAATTAGGTCATAAATTCACTAGTCGCATTTTAGTGTTCTTAATACGATTTCAGAGAAACCAAATTCTCATCAGCAATACATCCACAAATCATATTTTAGAATGTTACTTCTTAAGATTATACTTTCGATTTTTTATTAATTCTAATTGCATGCAATTTGAAAGGGCACAATTTTCTAACATTGACATCAAGCTCCAGGGGTGCACCAAATCTAGCCCTCAATCTCTCAAATGCTATATGGAAAATTTGCCAATAATATACCATTGAAAATCCTCTCTAGATGTAAGATTCATAAACTTAAGAAAAAGTTGAAATATACACAAGCTATAAGTGATAATCATTATTTAAATAGTAGAAGTGTAATACAATGATTTATCTAAATTCTGAATTACACTTACTGCAATAAATAATAATTATATAGTAGATAGTGTACCTTAATTAAGTACTACTTTAGCTAAGAGACCAAGCAATACAGTTCTTCAAGCAAAAATGAAAGCTTATTATCCTCTTTCATGTAACAGCCTCAGGTAGAGGGCTACCAGAGGTAATCCTGCTCTATGAGGTCATGCAGGAATGCAGATCCCATCTACCCTGCTATGTTACCATGGCCTAGGTCAATGTTTCTACCTACATGATCACAACTATTTCACACCATAAAATTCATATTTTAGTATGAGCTGAGGATAGAAAAAGAGGTGGATGGTGTCTTAGTCTCTCAGGCTGCCATAAGAAAATACTATAGACTGGGTGGCTTAAACAATAGAAATGTATTCTCCCGCGGTTCTGAAGACTAGAAGTCTGACATCAGAGTGCCAACATGCTCAGGTTCTGATGAGGGTTCTCTTCCTGACTTGCAGGTAGCCTCCTTCTCACTGTGTCCTCACATTTCAGGGAGGGAAGGAGAAAAAGGGGGAGGCAGGGAGCAAGTAAGTTCTCTGGTATCTCTTCTTATAAGGGCACTATTCCCATCATGAGGGTACCACTTTTCATGATCTCATCTAAACTGATTTATCTTCTAAAAGCTCCATCTCCAAATGGCATCACATTGGACTTCATCATGTGAATTTGGGGAGGACACAATTCATTCCATAGCATTCTCCCATTGGCCCCCCAAATTTGTGTACTTCTCACATACAAAATACAATCATTCCATCCCCAAAGCCCCAAAAGTCTTAACTCACTTCAGCATCAACTATAAAGTCTAAACTCTCATCTAAATATCATCTAAATCTGATATGGGTGAGATTTGAGGTACAATTCATAATGTGAATCTGTGAATTCAGACAAATTATGTGCTTCCAAAATACAACAGTGGGATGCATAGGATATACATTTCCATCCCAAAAGGGAGAAATAGGAATGAAGATAAGGGCGATGAGTTCCAAGCAAGTCCAAAACTGAGCAAGGCAAATTCCATCCGATCTTAAGGTTAGAGAATAATTTTCTTTGATTTGATGCTCTACCTGCCAGATTTACTGGATAGTCCTGCTTCAGGACCTCCTGAGCTGTGGTCCCACCTCCATGGATCTTCCATGAAGGGACCATGCCCCCAAGGCTCTGGGAAGCCTTGGCTCCACAGTTCCACAGGGCAGTCCCACCCCCATGGCTCTGCAGGGTGTCCAGCCCCCAAAGCTTTGGTCAGAGGCTGTCTGGCCTATTGAAACTGAGTTGTTGGTCCTGATGATCTCTGAATTGCCTTTAGAATCCTTCTTCCTTCTTGAGGGATAGTGTATGTTCATAGCTGAATGGCTACATGGTCCCATCATGCAGGATCTAAGACATCTGACAGCCTTTCTTCATTTCATCCTATCTCTACCCACTTTGATCTAAGCTATCAGTGGCTCAGCTCACATAATCCTATGAGTTATTTATTGAGTGATAGTACAGCCATACCTTTGGTGTTCTCTTCTGAACATGTCTCCTCATTTTTTGCAATATGGGCAGGCTGAGAAATTTTTAAATCTTTACATTTTGATTCCTTTTTGCTTAACAATTTATTCTTCAATCATCTCTCTCTTGCACTTCACTATAAGCAGCCAGGAGAAACCAAGCTGATCCTTAAACTTTTCTTAGAAATCTCCTCAGCTAAATATCTAGTTTTACTCCTTGCAAGTTCTACTTTCCACAAAAAACTAGAACACAGTTGGGCCACGTTCTTTGATATATACAGCAAGGATCACCTTTCCTTCAGTTTCCAATAATATATTCCACATTTCCCTCTGAGACCTCTCCAGAATCACCCTTAAAGTCCATATTTATGGCATGAAATATGGACATTACTGTGGAACTGGTACCCATTACCCAGTTTCAAAGCTACTTCCACATTTTTAAATATTTGTTACAGCAGCAGCCCACTTCTGGTATCAAAATCTGTGTTAGTCTGGGTTCTCCAGATAAAACTTAGTAGGAGGTCTAGTAGAAACTCTTACAAGAACGCAAACACAAACACACACTCTCACACCTGTATGCACACACATATACATATATGCATATATAAAGAAATTTACTATAAGCAAATGGTTTATGCAATCATGGAGGATGAGAAGACTCAAGATCTTCAGTCAGCAAGCTGGAGATCAAGGAGAGTTGATGGCGTAGTTACAGTCTG
This sequence comes from Propithecus coquereli, assembly GCF_000956105.1. Lineage (NCBI taxonomy): Eukaryota > Metazoa > Chordata > Mammalia > Primates > Indriidae > Propithecus > Propithecus coquereli. The sequence goes on from NW_012153507.1 coordinate 709,632, forward strand.
TGTCCAAAGGCCTGAGAACCAGGACGGCAAAATAAATTTCAGTCTAAGTGAGGAGAAGACTGATTCTCCAGCTCAAGCAGCCAGGTAGAAGAAGTCTTTCTTTAATCTTAGGAGGGCCCTTTTTGTTCCCTTCAGGGATTAAATTGATTAGATGGAGATTGACTTTACTAGAGAAGGCTGTTTTGCTTCACTCAGTCTTCCAATTCAAATGTTAAACTCGTACAGAAATGCCATGACAGACAAATTCCAAATAGTGTTTCAGCAAATGTCTGAGCATCCTGTGGTCAAATTGACACATAAAACTAACCATCACCAGTGGTGAAAACATTTCTCTTTATAGATTGTGACCTCTTGTAAGTTATCACATAAAACTTCCTTCACATTCCATGAGCCAGAATGTAGCATATAGCTTTATCTAATCTAAGGGAGGTCAGGAAATGTAGCCTATAGCTGGGTGGCCATAAATTGGACTTAAACTTGGAGGTTTCTGATACTGCAAGAAAAAAGAGAAGAGCTTATACTAGAAACAATCTCTCTGTGTGTGCATGAACATACATGTGTGTGTTGTAGATTTTTACCCTAAGTTGTGTACCCAGAATAGCGCTAAAAAGGTCCTTTATACAAACACATTCTGAAAATTTTCATTTTCTCCTTGTCTAAATCTAATAGTCTAATTTAAGGTACCTTTTCTTATTTCAAGATTCTCTACCTAGTCCATGCCCTTCCCCCCAAAAAAAAACTTAGCAAAAAGAGAAAGGATTTGCTCTTCATCCCAAATTAATCTCAAACAAATGAAACCCATGAGTACTTGGGCATCTCCTGTGTTGCAAACACCCAACCACCACCCCAACTATTCTTCTCAGAGCAATCCTAAGGACAGTAAGCTACTCTGACCAAATGGAACTAAAGTTGCATTCATGCACCCAAATCCAAATAGACATTGGGGATTACATTTACTGATGTTTACACATTTCTTCTTTGTACAATACTGTTTCAAACTTTTCCATTTTTCTCCAACCCCACTAACATTTCTCCTCTGGCCTCACTTTAAGCAAATATAGTAAGCATTCTCTAAAATCTCTTCTGATGATCTCCAGCTCCTGGTCTTTATGTCTTTGTATGATCTCTCCCTTGGAATATTGGCTAAACCTAGTGAACCTTGACTTGCTTCTAACAAAAAGAATACAGGAAAAGTAAGAGGATGTCTGTTCAGAAAATTTAGAGCAAAAAGACTGTAACTTCCCTCTTGCTATCCTGTTTCTTGCTCTCTACTGGATCATTCGCTCTGGAGGAAGTAAGATGCTGTGTGATGATGATTTCTTCGCATGCTTCATTTTTTGAAAAAATGATGTAATCAAATAAAATTACCCCATCTTTCTACAAATTCACCTCCTACCCTTTATATTCTACATATTGTCCCCCTGGTGCCCCCTGCATAGGAAGAAACACTTCTGGTCCTATCTGAGGCCAAGCTTCCACTTCCAACACTTCAGATTCCTCAAGGACTTCGCTTTGATAATTATCACCCTTGTTTGTCACATAACGAATTTATGCCTGGCTGTTGTACCATTCCCCATAATGTACAAGACTGCCTTATCATAGTCCATCTCTAGGAAAACAAGCAAACAAGAGCTCTCTCAACCCCAACTTCATCTACAATCCTATTTTTTAATTCATTTTCACAGTAAAACTCTTGGAAAGAAGAAACATATATACTCATAGTCTGCAGTTCTTCAACTCTCTGCACTATTTGACATTTTTGGCTATTCTCTCCTTATAAAACACAGTTTCCTATGGTTCTGAGATCCTACACATTTCTGTTTTTTCTTCTAACTCATCAAGATTTTTTTTTTTTTTGTATTTTCTCCTTCCCTTCCTGACTTCTATATGTCAGAGTGCCCTACCTCTTCTCTACCTACCTTCTCTACCTAGATGGTTCCATATTTGGTATTAAATAATGAGCGATTGAGCCATGAGAAGACATGGAGGAGACTTAAATGCATATGACTACATGAAGGAAACAGCCTAAAAAGGCAACATAATGTATGATTCCAACTATATGACATTCTGGAGACGGTAAAATATCAGTGATTATCAGGGGTTGTGGAGGGAGAGGGATGAATAGGTAGAGTACAGAGGATTTTTAGGGGACTGAAACTATTTGGCACAATACAATAATGGATACATGTCATTACACATTTGTCAAAATCCATAGAATTTACAACATCAAGAGTGAACCCTAAACTAAACTGCAGACATTGGGTGATAATAATCTATCAGTGTAGGTTCATCAATTATAAATATATAGCACTCTGGTGAGAGATGTTGATAATGAGGGTGGCTGTGCATGTGGGAGTGGGGGCTGTGTGGGAACTCTACCTTCTGTCAATTTTGCTATAAACCTAAAACTGTTCTAAAAAATGAAGTCTAATTTTAAAAAGGGAGAATGCACTCATACATTACTAGTATAATTTGAAATTATTTTTAAATGAGTTGTTAGTCTTAAGTATATTCTGAATTTACAAATTGATTTTAATTCTTAATATGATATTAATAATAATACCAAAAGAACAGAGGATCTAAAAAAACAGTAATAAAAACCCTGAGGGGAAGAGACAAAAGTTGAGAACACAATATTAATAAATCAACACAAGGAGTTTATAATTTAAGAAAATAACAAGACATATTACTATCACAAGCATAGTCATTTTTAATATCTTATGAATGCTGATAAACACAACAGATAACATTTATGAAAGGTTCACTCTATGCCAGGCATTCTTGCTAAAAGTTTGGTATGCAATAACTCTTTAGTCATTATAAAAAAATCCCATAAAATGGGCATTGATATTTTATTTTCATTTTATAGATGAGAGAAGTGATAAAGTATGTTAATAGATTTTTTAGAATAGAAATATCCTTACCTTCTTGGAAAAATAAACACACTGGGTGATGACATAGTAATGTCCTGCTATGGTTTGATTGTTAATATTTAAACTAGGATTTTGCATGATGCTGTTAAGTGATATTGGTCTAAAAAGTGTATATGATATTTAATCTTCAATATCTTTATTTATTTTATGTTAATGTGGACACATACAGATTAAGTATTGAGATTCCTATTAATGGTGGGCTTCATGCTATCTCCTTGAATATCTTATAATTTGTGATTTAGGAATGTTGGTGATACTTGGTACATAGATGCTCATAATTGCTTTGTTTCCGTAGAAAGGTGTCTGTTCTTGTTATCATCATAAAATATAATTCTTTATTTTGTTTAACAAGTTTCTGGATTTATGCCACTTTTTTCTCAGATTAATATTGCAACTTCTGCTTACTTTTTTTTTGTATTTTCATGGTATATGTTTGCCCATAGTTTTATTCTTCAAATGAATAGGTAGAGCACAAAGTAGGGGAGTGAAACTATTCAGCACGATACAATAATGAATACATGTCATTACACAATTGTCAAAACCCATAATTCACAACATTGATAGTGAACCCTAAAGTAAACCATAGACATTTTATTATTGTAGATATAAAACAGAGAATCCTGTTTTCTTTGTGATCCAATCTAAAAATCTTTATAGTTTCCATAGGATATAAGATAATTGCATTTACATTTATTGATATGATGGATATGTTTGCTCTTGGTTCTACCATATTGTTTTATGTTATGTTTTTGCTCCTTATTACTTTGTAAAATTCCTTCACTCTGTGGTCTGTTTCTTTTATTTTTTTCTCTATGTGTGTATTGTTAATATTTACAAAGATTTTTATTTTGTTCTTTGTAACTTCTGTAATTATTTCTAAATTAGCTGCATTTCTCTATTTTTATAGACTGTATCTGTTAGTTCATTAAAATAGACAATGACAAAAAATTAGTGTTTCCTATTTCTCCATCCCTTCCTGCTTTACTGTAGAATTTATTCAATATTATCTTGATTATAGTATACCTTTGTATTGTTAAATTTTAGACTACTTATTTGTTGCTTTAGGTGATTTTCTTGGACTCTCAGCTATTAGACAATGTCTTTATGTCCCATCTTCTTTGCCCGTCTCATTCAAATTTTGTTGGAATATATCATTTTTATATTGTCAGGGTCTATGAGGTTTATATCACATTCTGTTGCTTTAATTCGCATAGATTGACACTTTAGATCAACAGATATTAATAAATATATTCAATGTATTAGCATGAATAATCAGTCCTCAGTGCAGCAAATCTCTTCTATTTATCTCTTAGAAAGCTGAATTTCATTCTCTATTCTAGTGATTTCCTAAAGACACGTCACGTTTGTGAGAATAATATTCCGAGTTCTTACATGTTCAAAATTGTTTGTTTATACCTATTATACTTGGAGAACTATTTGGCTAAAGAGAAAAACAAAACCTTAGTTCCCATTCTATTTTCTTTGGTATCTTGTAGACTTTGCTCCACTGATACTGAATGACATGATTCCACTGTTGAAAGTTGTGATGAAGAATTCTGAGGCCACTCATAATATTTTGCTGTATAAGTTACTGATTGCTTTGCCTGCAGGCTCAAAAGATCCTTTTTTATATCTAACTTCTAGTTACTGTACTAGGATATGTATTGGTGTTGACGATTCTGGGGCAATTTTCTCTGGTAATCACTGCTTCCTTTCAAAGTGAAATTTTAAGTCCTCTTTGATGAATGTTTCTTTCTTTAATAATATATTATATACTTATTTTTCCCATTATTTTTCTTCTCTAATTATGTATCTATCAGATTACCTGTGCCTATCTTTTCTGTCTTTTACATTCTCTGTAATCTTGTTCACCTTTTTCTTTAATTCCATTTCATTTTGCCAGCTTTTCTCATTTCTGCCCCTTCTTTCCTTTACTGTGTTTACCTCAGTGTTTATTTTAATGTAATTTTTCCATTTTTATTCCTAATTTGTGATGGTATTATTTTTTCTTCCACTTCTTTTCTGAGTTTTGCCAGCTATGTGTCACCAGCTCCTATTGTCTCACCACCCTTCCTTGAGTTCTTGCATTTGTGCCTTGTAGCTTTCATTAACAGAAGCAATCCCTTCATTGAGCCTTCATGAAAATTCATGACATAATGTTGGGACAAATTTTCAGCTTCTCCATGGCAACATTGTTATGATGTGTGTTCTTCAACAACTGGTACATTTTACTGCTCCTCTGGAAGTCTTTCCCTATATTATTTTTGTATTGATACTGTGTCCATTCTTTTTTCAGTTATTCGTAAGTAACTGAGTTAAGTTTTTCTCATCTAGTTTACTGGAGAGGGAAAAGTAGACATCTGGGATTGACAAAGTTTCCCTCTTTGCTGCTGCTACAGAGAGAGGCTGCTTTTTACAAATGTCGTTCCTCTAATTTTTGCCTAATCTTTGTGTATTCCTCCATTACTTCCTACAAGACTTATCCAAGTGGGTTTCTGTCATCAGCCCTGCTCACTCCAGTTCTCAAACTGATTGCTGCAAACAAGAAATGCAGGTTTCACAAGTTACGATGAGCAACTCACCTTTAAGAATCATATTTTTCTCAGGTTTTGTGAGATTAGCCACAACTGAGGTCTCTCTACACTTCCCATATTTCTTTCTTTCCTTCTTTTTTGGCAGCTTTATACCTCAATTTCTAAATCTATTGTTATAACCAAAGGAAATAGATCTTGCACTTCCAAGTGAAAGTCTCACTATCAGGTGGTATTTTTTTTTTTTTTTTTTTTTTTTTTTGAGACAGAGTCTCACTCTGTTGCCCAGGCTAGAGTGCTGTGGCATCAGCCTAGCTCACAGCAACCTCAAACTCCTGGGCTCAAGTGATCCTACTGCCTCAGCCTCCCGAGTAGCTGGGACTACAGACATGTACCACCATGCCCGGCTAATTTTTTCTATATATTTTTAGTTGTCCGATTAATTTCTTTCTATTTTTAGTAGAGATGGGGTCTCGCTCTTGCTCAGGCTGGTTTCGAACTCCTGAGCTCAAACAATCCGCCCGCCTCGGCCTCCCAGAGTGCTAGGATTACAGGTATGTATGAGTCACCGTGCCTGGCCCAGGTGGTATATTTTTACTGGTACATTCTAAAATTAGATATCATTAAAACCCATTCTTTCCCCTTCTTTATTCTTTCTCTTCTGAGACTTCTGGTTAGTCTCAGCAGTTTTGGCATTGCATATACATGTTTTAGGAACTACAGATTATCAGCCTCTTGATTTTACTGAAAATAGAATTTGTGGGTTTTTGTTTCTTTATAATTCTTCTTATTGCTTTGGTATGTTCTTTGGAAGGAAAAGGGGGAAAAGCTACTAATTTTTGCCATCATCTTCATACTGGATTCTGTCCATGAATTCAGCAGTGCTAATCATATGTATCATATAGTACATATATACTTATACAAAAGTCTCTATAACCACAAAGACATTTGTTATTCTCTATTTCCCACCATTAATAAAAGCAGATGCTTATTTTTTTAAAGGTAAGGCTCACCAAAATTTTCTCCAGCCTAAAAAATATCCATTGTTTCCTTTTACTACAACAAATGTGACTTTCTTATCTAACCTAACCTCTCTTCCTCCTCTTTTCTTCAATAGTTCATATAAGAACCAGCTACAGCAAAGCCTAATAATCTGTCTTCCTTTACCTTTCATTTTTTAATGTCTATAATTTAATTTCTAAATATTTACTATTTGGGCTTGAAATTTCTCATCATCATCATTATCACTATAACATCTTTCTTAGTGATAAAGCCCTTTTAGTGTATCATTGGACTCCTGGCCTCACCAGGGCACAGTTAGCAATTTTCTTCACTGTGGTATCCCTGGGCCTAACATACCGCCTGACCATAGGGAATGCTCATTAAATATGTGTTCAATAAATAGAGCAATGATATTTCCTTCACTAACCAATACCCAGCACCCCTACAGTACCTTGTCAAAGATAAGGCTTTGAATCTTTCTGATTTCAGAAAATTTCAGTGTGAGAATTTGTTTTCAACTAAGTAAGTTGAAAAGGTCAGTGTATAAAAACTAAACTTTAATTTTTATCAGTTTATTCATTTTTGGCTTCCCATGTTGTAACACATGAGCAGCACTAATTAAGATGTAGGGGCAAAGGGAATATAAAAGGGAGGGAATGCCATGGTAGAGGTGACATAAAAGTTTTCACCAAGCCTGAGAATCTAAATTGAAATCCAAGTTCTCTCCCCCAAGAGAGTCAAATGTCATTCCATTGCTTATCGTTTCTCCTGTTCTTGTCTCTGGTGGGGCAAGTGGTGGGAGAGGGAATGTGAGGTAAGGAGTCAGAAGCTTGTCTTGCTGTGCTCTAAACATTATCCCTTCTCTTTGCTTAGCTTTAAGGCACTTTAAGTTTGCATATTTTTCTTGCCATTTTAGAACCATAAAATGAGACTATGCAGATATTGATATTACAATTTCTAATCAAATATAGGAGGACATAGTAAAAATTCTCAAATGCAAATTACCTTAGTAAGGAAGGGATGCGAAGTATACTAATCAGGGATGAGAGAAATAGAGATTAAATTAATTCTTCGTAATCATCCCTTGCCCAAGTAGCCACTGGCATTTGTAAAATTTACTGTTCACCTCTGTAATACACACACTTCTGAGAAGACTTAGAGAGTTGAATTTTCTTTTTATGGTCTTCTTTGAAAGAATGACAGTTGGTGAATTTGATTGCGCACTCCTGCACATCTGGAGGCAGTAATACATGCCTTTTAAAGCTGACGTGTATTAAAAGAGTATGTTTTCTGTTGTTCCCTTAATGAGGAGGTGCTTCTTTTATTTAAGTCGTTAGGTAGACATGAAATCAAATACTTTCATTAGCAGATATACTCAATAGGAAAGATCCTAGTAAGTTGAGAATGCCCAAACATCAATACTTTGTCACTTTTTTCCCCCATGTGAATGTATATAGGAAAATCTAGAGGCATTTCATCAATAATTAGGTATTTCCAATTGCATTGAAAATGTTTTTCTACACTGCATTTACAATCAAGAGAGCACTTATTTTAATATGAGTACATTTGTTATATAAGACATACTTATGTAAAATGAAATGCCTAGTTTATTCTAGAAACTATGATTCTTTAGGCTTTTAGACAAAATGACTCCACCAACTGAAAGATTACTTCAATTTTTCTAAAGTAATACAAACAAACAAACAAACAAATAAAATCAGAATCTCTTTTACTCCAGGGGCTATCAGGGAGTAATTTGATCACTTTATGTGTTATGTTATCTGAGGAGAGTTTTACTAGACTTCTTTTTTTCTAGTCATATCTTTTCCACACATAATCTGCTTGCTCCCTGCCTACTCCTAACTACCGCGTGAAGATTATGAAACAAAATCATGGTTCTTAGAAATCAGTTAATAATGTCCCAATTGTTTTTATATGTACTGAATGTACGAATTCACCTCTCAATCTCGTGCGTGTACCTGCGCTAAATACGGTATCTATTTGCATGCGCTTCTTTGTAGTTTGCGAATATACAGGATTGATTCGCAGTCTAATAGAGCAAACAAAACTCCACAATAAAAAAGCGGCCCCAACCCTAAGAGAATACAGGGGGACGCAAAAGCTCTGCAATAAAGAGATCCAGAAATATTTCAATTAAATGTGCTAAGTCGTGCCCTGGGTTTTTAGGATGTTGAGAGAAGGGAGGAAGGGAACCAAGACGGAATGTAATGGACTGTCACCGTGCCCTTCGCTCTTACAACCTTCCTAGATCAAAGAGAACATGTTCCAAGGCAGTCCGGTCAAATTGTATTTTTTTTTTTTTACCTCGTTAGCTGGTCAACCCCGGTGGCAAACAAACACCGCCACCCCTGCCCAGGCAGCAGCTCCAAGGGACAGGCGATGGTTGCCTGCATGGAGCTCCCTGCTGGCGCCTTCTGGCGGGGCAGGTGGTGCCAAAGAGCGCCCAGGGAAACAAACAGCAATGGGGGACTACACAGATGTCACGGATGCACATGCAGGATCATAATCTGACCAGAAAGGGGAGAAAGGGAAGGCGACAGGCTGTGGATCCCGGTCCGGCAGCCGCCGCAATGGAGCGGGCGGCGGTGTGTGCGCGCACAGGTGCCTTAGGCCGGTGGCGTGGAGGTCTGAGGGCTGTCGCGGCCGCTTCCCGGCTCAGTGTTCTCACCAGCGCCCGGAAGCCGCGGCTGTTGAAGAGCCTGGGTAACCCCTAGCCTGAACCACGAGAGGAAGAGCCCAAGGAAAGGCGCGAAGGGGGAAGAAGGGTAGGAAGGTGGGGGTTGGGGGACAGACCCATCGCCTCATCTTCGATTTCTCCTTCCCAGCTCTTCCAGTACGAACCTTTGCTGGGCTCGTGTGTGCCTCCCTCTTCCTCCCGACTCGGGGTGCTCTTCTCCCCTCTCCCTTCGCTCACTCCCACCCTCCCTGCTCTTCCGTCCCTCCCTACCGCGTGCCTCCTCCCCTCCCCCTCGACTGCCTCCCCTCTAGCGGCAGTAGCAGTAGCCGCTTCAGCGGAGCTGGAGATGGGCAGAGAGCGCGCGCGGCGCAGCAGCTCTGGATCCACTGCTCTCCCCGCCCGCAGCTCCCTGCACCCCCGCCGCCGCCTTCGCCGCCTCCGTTTTCCCGGGCTTCAGTCCCGCTCTTAGGACTGCGCCGCCACCGTCGCCCGGCCCTGCCTGCCGCCTGTGCCGCGCAGCCCTAGCGCGCGCCCCGGATGGCGCTTTCTCCCCGAGGACCGGTGAGTAGCCAGGAGAGCGCAGGGGGTCGGATGCCAAGGCATGTCGCGGAGAGAACATCTTTGGATTTGTAAGGCACCCCAAACCACCTGCTGTGATTCTCCCTCCTCCAGGCAGAGGGTCTAGGGAGGGTACTGCTCCGTGGTCCCCGAAGGGATGTTTATTTCAACTCCACCTGCTGGCAACCTGAAACCCTCTCCCTCTTGGGGACAGCTGCCTGCAGCTCCCGGTCCCGCCTTACCTTCCAGCTCGGAGACTCCCACACCAGCAGCAGCAGTGGATGGCCCCGACTCTCCTATCACCCCAAACAGGGTCGTCTCTGCCCTCACTGTCCCCGCGTCACCCCCTTATGTCAGTGCGCAAACGCCCCTGTCTGCCACCCTTCACCCATCTCGCGCTGACAAAGCCTCCTCCACAAAGTCCGCCCTGACCCACCTTCCCTCCTTTTCCAAAGCCTGGCTTGTGATCCTCACTGTCCCGCTGTGTTCCGTCCCTGAGTGAGCGGTCCTCAGTGAATTCTGACCTCATTCCCTCGACATGATGGTGCCTCTCCAGCTTTTCTGACATTCACCTCAGGAAATTGACACAGACACGCTGTGATCCTGGCTTCTGTACAGTTACTTTGTGTGTTTCTCTGCACCTGGGCTGTTTAGGGGATGAGCAAGCATGAAAAAGAAAGACAAGAAAACAAAGCTGTTGTGACCAAACTTTTTTGTGTTATTGTTGTTTTAAAGCGCAGAACTATTTACACTGTCTAGATTTGTTCTATACATTTCGAGGTGTCTTAGCTGAGTACAGGGAACACCCCTATTTTACCTGTTCCTCTGAAACTGATGTTAGTTCCACGTTAAGAACCCAGCACCTGACTGGGCGGTGAATCTCCTTCAGCAACAACACTATGAAAAGCTCAGCAACTCTTGAGGATAAGAAGCTTTTTCTTGAAGGAGATGAGAGTAGCACCAAACTTAGCCTTTAAAATCTTCTTTGAAATTGCAGTAAGCCAACGCTCTTATTTTTCTTTAGGTGTAGTGGCTAAAAAGAGGGATGTAGAAGGATTAGGGAACGTTATTCCAAGAGGCTCCGACACTATCTGTGTGCTTCGGGCGTTGTGTAATATCTTAGCATCCAGACAGTATTTCTGTAGAAGTTTTCTTAGGGCGACAGCCTTTATTTCTGAAACATGTTTACTGTCTCAGAAGAGTATTTCTAGTTGGTTTGAGAGAAAATAGGGAATTGTGTTCACTGAATGAATCTGAGCAAGGGAGATGGGGAAATGAGTGAACACCAAGAGAGATCATTTAAATACTAAAATTCTACTCCCTATTACCCATGCATTGAAATTTTACAAACAAAGCTACCTCACACAATTTATGATTTAATTTTTAAAGAAATGATAAAATGTATTAATTTTAGCATTGTATTTTACTCTATAGAACTCTTGGTTCACAGGGCTTGTGTTCTAAGCAATAGATAAGAATATCCAGAAATAAATGTTAGAAACTTTAAAAGGTGCTTCATTTAAGTATGTAATGTGTGAATATAAATTTCCTGGTATTGTTATTACTATCAATAATTCAGGGAATAAGAATTAAATTCTCATTCTTGCTCTTTGCAGTTGGTGGAGAGAGAAGATGTATGCTTCCTCACCTTAAAGGAGCAAGTCTCTGCCTACACAAGAAATGGGAAGGAAAAGTTAGTCAATTATCTGCGCAATTTGCTTTGTGAGAATCGCCTTAAAATCTCACCTTTTCAATGTCAAGAATTTTTTTGGCTTTGTTTTGTTTTAATTCTAATTGTATCCGAGCTTTTATTTCTCTTTTCTTGTGTAGACAGAAATGCACTGAGCAAGCCACTGACAAGAAGTGGTGTTAAGTAAATGTGGACAGCTGCATCAAAAGTCAGGAGGGGCTATGAATAATGACTTTATTGTTGGTTTTCTAAATTTGAAAATTTTAGTTGGTTCAATTCAGAGCTTGACTGAGAAGAACGTTCAAAACTATCTATTTAAACTTGCAGTTACTGCAAATATTCGCACGTGACCATGTCATGTGAACAGTAGATAAGTCAGAAGCTAAATCAAAAGATCGTTTAATTTTTTCTCTAAATACATTTACCCTTTGGGTAACAGTGGAGTGATTAATATGTACAGTATGTCCAACAATGATGAGTCTGTACTGGAAAAGATACATTCCAATTGAAAGCAAGGGATAATGCTGACTCGATCAGTTATTGCCCATAATTATGTTAATGACAAATTCAAGTCAGTATATTCTAATGTAATTCTAATTAACATAAAAATAGTAAAATGGTCTCAGAATTGTCTGTGAGAATGCAAATAATTAGTCGGCCATAAATTATGGCAGGAATTTCTTTTCAGAATTCTTGGTGAACTGAAACTCAAGAAGATCAGCCTGGATTTAATGTCATTGTCATTAGTAAGGAAGGATATGCAAAACAGTTAAATATAACACATGAAGAGACAAGGCACACCAATATTGGAATGGCATGCTTTGAGTACTGTTAAGCTACACCTTACAATGCTCAATAATTATATGCCACCAAGAGGATGGGTCTAAATTAAATGTTTGCAATGTTAAAGATAAATTAAAAATTGGTAAACAGAAATTAAAAATTATGGAAATGTTACAGATTATTCCATCAACAAGTTGCCATTAATTAGTTGAATGTCCCATGTGAAGCCATTTTTTGCCTTGTGTATGATGAAGAGAGAGAAGGGCTGAGAAAGAGAAAGCAGCAAGAAGGGAGAGAGAGAGGGAAAGGATTAAAACCTATGAATACTGGCTTAAATTCTTTAATCAAGTGAAAGTAACTATTAATAAATACAAGTTCTACTATTTCGGTATTTTGGATCATAGCTGATTTCCAACTTGAATTTTAAGAAATACCTTCTTAATTATGGCAATAAAAATACAACTTTTTTCTTATAAAGTGTTTCATTGATTTTATTCAGTAAAATCTAGGGATCACTGGCAAACTATTTTATGTAATCTAAATGACAAATTAAACTAAATAAAATTCTAGATAAATTTAAAACAAAACCTTGAAAGAAACGAAGCACACATACTGACACATACCTAAAATTATAATATTAGATAATGAGCCAGCCATTTAGTGTTTTACAAAGCCAAGATGATTCAGTCAAGGGATAACCACATAAAATATTTTCATAGTTTAATATATATTTCTCATATTTTTATTTATGTTGCTGGATATATTATTACATTTACATATATGGGTATTTGCATTTTTATTTACAAATTCACAAGAGTCTCTATATCATAAAATGCAAATTTTATGAATTCAAATAACCCTAAATTGCACTTGTAAGTATCAAATTGTGACATAAATGTGCATAATGATTTTGCTTTCTATCTTGCATTCTATAAAGGAAGAAATATTCAGCAAAAACCATTCTCAAAGAGGGAATATGCAAAATGAAACATTTCAAAACTAGCATGATGATTCAACCAAAGTTTTACAACAATGCTATCAAAGTGATACTCTCATAAATCAACTCTAATGTACAATTAAAATTCCTAACAGACAGAAACATTTAAATTGTGATTTTAAAATGTGACTAATTGTGTAAAATACACTTTTATTCATTTACTACAAATGGAACCCTTGGCATTCTCAATAGAAGGAATCACAGAATTCAAATATTGTTTAGAGAATATGGACAGCGTTACATTTCCATCATTTTACTAATGACTTGCCCAAGGTTCCAAAGCAGTTAATAGAAAAAGAATTAGAATCCAAGTCTCCTGACTCCATGCTGTATCTTTCTATAAAATACAAACCAGAATTCCACCCTATTTTATTTTGTGAAGGCAAGAAGGGAGAGATCAGTTTTAGTATTCAATAAAAACTGAAAATGAAAAAAAATAAAAGCTCTATCTTTCCTCAGGGACCATCTCAATGCTTAGTCTTGCAACCATTATTATTATTAAAGGTAACCAGGCTTTTTGTTTACTCCCACCTTCAGGTTAAAGCATGGGAAATATTTTTAAAATTCAACTGTAAATAGCCCACCTAAAAAGCTTTTAAAATTTTTGCACATTATTCATTATAAATTACTCATTCATACACTTTCATGGTAATATTATGCCACCAACACTTCCATTTTACTTTTTATAGACAGTTGACTGAAAAATATTCCTAAAAAACAGATTTTGGTTTCTGTAAGCGGAACAGTGGAAATGAACTTATAGTTCTTTATAATTTCATCTCTATGCTGATTCAATCTTTATGTCACCACAGAGAAAGTTTGTGCATCCATGTGTTTATATATTTATTTTTAAATTTCTGTCTCTATAGACTGTGACTAGCTCAGGTGGCCAGGGAAGATAAATTTGCCTCACAAAGTTCCAAGTCTATAGATGAAAATCCTTACACTTTTAGTTTTCTCTTCATGATGGCCATAGGGATCAATGAAAGTGAATGACTAAATCAATGGGAAACCCTCATCATTACTGGGTAAAAAATAAGCTTTGAAATGTATTCTTGGTGATGGTGGCTCATCAGTGCCATCTCATCCAGGAAGAATAACATGGTGGTGTATATTGATATATCGGTTACATTATCTGGAACTACAATGTATTATCTAAATGTGCCAGGGTTCATGGAAGTTAGGGGAATATGTGATCTTGGACTGCTTGGTGGTTGGTTCAAAAGCTGAGGAGTAGTAAACCTTGTCTTAGGAACTGGCCTTCTTTCAACCCACTAAGATGCAGATTTGGCTAAAAGGAAGGACTACATCACTTAGATGCCCATGACCTAATTTCTTTGGAGTATAACTCAGCCTCCATTTATTGAGGGCCTACTATAGGGCAAGAATTGAAATGATGATGACAGACACATGTATGTAGGGTATAGGCTCTGACCTCGATCAGCTTACAGTTTAACTGGAGAGACCATTAAGAACAAAAGGAAAGGAGTGATGAGACACCAACTTCCCTTAACCTGGGACAGCCATCATGTTACTGAACAAAGGTATCAAGAGAAAAATCCTTTTTGATCTTTTTACCACAAATGAATCAAAATCTGCTTTGTGTAAAATGGACGGAGGTATGCCATGGGTAAGGCTTGGCACAAAAATAATCTATTCCCTTAAAAAAGTATATGTTTCCATTGCTTCCTAGATTGATTCTAACTCTGACAAAGATTACTTTTTTTTCTTTGACAATGCAAGAATCTGTTAGTAGAACTAATGTAGATGGCCCCATACTAATGAACCCAGTGGTGGATTCAATCCTTATAGGTCATAGGGTAATTTTATAAAGGAAATGTAACTAATGATATACTTTTAATATAGATTTGAAATGTCAAGTTTACCTTATAAGAAATCTAAATCTTTAAGAAACATTCACAAGGAAGTATAGAGTGGGAGGGTGGGACAGGAAGATGGAAGCCATGAGCAATATATGTAATATCCGTAAAATAATTAAAACTTTACAAGCTACTTTAACAAAATAGATTTAAACTTAAAAAGGTAATTGGAAATCTCTATATCTTATTTATTTATTTATTCTGATAATGAATACTTATTGAATAGTCACAACTGAATGATAACAACAGAAGACAACATATTGTTGGGATGATAAAATATGTACTCATGAAATAATTTGAGGAGGAGTATAATGCAACATTTTAATAATAAGTATTAACATGTCATCAAACCTGGAACATGGACTGACAATTATTTTCATACTTATACAAACTTTATAATATTCTTGTTATTATAAAAATAATGGCTTAAAACAGCTTCTGAAGGTGCCTGAATTATGTTAGAGGAATACTTTATACCCATGAAGTCTCTCATTCGTTTTCACTGTAGGTTTACCAAGAGAAAAAAAAGGTATGCAGTTTTTCCATGAAAGGGAAAAATATAACTCCTAAGTTATTGACTTTGTTTTATGAATTCTTTACTACTTTATATTTTCACAACACTCTTTATGTCAAGAAAGACACTGAGTTAGATGAAGTGATGTAATTAGATAGCATCAGGGAAAAATAGGGAAACCTTTGATATGAGATGAACTATAAGACATAGGGCTGTTAATGAGAATGTTGTTTCACTGCCCTGACCTATAGTGAAAGAACTGAGGTATTCCAATTACCAATTCTTGCTGACTTTCAAGAACCATAAAGGGTTTGAGATTAATTTAACCCGCTAACTTAAATGTGAATAACTGGTTCTAGTCCTTGTTTTGAAGGAGCTACATGAAGGCAGTCAATCCAACTTGTCCTATTTGTCCACATCAACAGCTTGTCTACCCCTACTGAGTAGCTAAGCAGTAGTTATAGAAATGGAGTGGGAAAGACATCCAGAGGTGCTGACAGGTGTTTTGATGGGAAATGCAGAAGCTGGGACCGACCATCTCCTGCTATTTCCAATAGATTTTTTGCTATGGTTAAGGGTAATATAGATCAAATCATGGTCAGAGCTGTCTAATGGGAGATGGCAGACCTAGCAGAGAATTAAATTTATGGCCCTTGCAACAGTTTCAAGGAGCCATTTTTCTATGTACAGCTGTGATGCCACTGGAGACCCAGGAGAGCTGCAAGCCTGAATACACTATTTCCATTTGACAAGCAAGGTTCATAGGACTGTTTCTCATCTTGTTAGCCACTGAGTCTGAGTTGGCCCACCCAAAATATGAAAATAAGCAGGCCAGACAGTCACAAGACCTCCATGAGTCAGGAGATCTGTTTTGACCAGAACCCAGTAGCAAGCTAATAGTTACTTTTCAGTAGAGGTGCACCTGGTAGGGTCCTGCATGTTAGGCAGCTGACCTGTCCAAAATCCCAAAGAGTACCTGTGAGTAGAGGCTGCTTATTTCTGCCAGGGGCTCCAATCAGAAATCATTAGTTTCAGAGACTTGTAGCTCACAGGTTAATTAGGGATGTGGGGCCCAAAATGTAGAGAGAAGGCCACAGCTTGTTGGACAGCTTTCAGCATAGCGTGTTGATTTGTGCCTTATTCAGAGGATGCTGATTTTTTGGATTAGCTAATATATAAAGATACAGGTAGAATTTCCAAGTTAGGTGCATACTATTTCCAATACCCAAAGATTTCAATAAGATGCTGAGCATCCTTTTTTATTGGTGGGGGTTGAAGAGACAGCAGTTTTCTTTGACTGGCAGAAGGAATGAACATTGTGAATCTGCCCATAAAGTCCCAAGAAACTTTACAAGTTTCTTGACAAGTAGAACCCTGAATTTTGCCAGGGTTTATCAGCCACCAAAGTTGGTAGAAATGTGATAACACTGCAGTCAAGGCCATTGCAATGGAAGCTTCTAACTTGTTCATCAGCAGGGCATCATCTATATATTTAAATCTTTGTATAAAAGAGGGTGGAGGTACTTATTATGCTTGCCCACCTACTACTGATGGCAAATGGCAGAGGAATTTAGGTACCCCTGGGGGTAACATCTAGCAACTTGGGGGGTTACTACAAATGTGTATTTGAATGTAACTTGGTCTTTTTCCTTAGAAGCTCATAATATAGAAATGATGGTATTGACACAGTTCCAGACAGCATACCAGGAGTTTGATCTGTGCAATGGATTCATGTATATGAATAGTTGAGACTATGGGATCAGCAACTGGTGATAATCCATTCTAGGCTTTTGGTTCCCACTAGCTTTTTTCACTGGCCATACAGGGCTGTTGTATTAAAATATTGCACCTCTTACTACCTTTATTCCCTTCAAATTTGTAGTTAAGGCTATAATTTCATTTTCTTATCCTGGGATTTTAAATTGTTTCTGCTGGACTATCTGAGAGGAAATAGGGGAGAAGACTGGAAAGTGATTTGCATGTACCAGTAGCACTTCTCTACATGTGGCCTTTCCCAATTGTGATAATCTTCTCAGGCACTTAATGGATGATGAAGTATAATCACATAACACATTAATTCCTAATATACAATCAGATGTAGGAACAATAACAGTACATTGAATTTGCCCAAAGGGCTCAATTCACTTGATTGTGTTAGCTTGCCTTTTCCACTGTGAACCCTGCTTAAACCCCATTAGCTGAATCTGAGGATCTTTTTCTTTCTATAGATTCAGGTAAAAGGGTAAGTTGTGTATCCATATCCAACATATTCTAAGTTTGTTTCCCTCACCTTCCTAGAATTCTTCATCATACTTGGATGAGGGCATATGTCCTTTGATACCCATTGGGGATAGGGATACCTTGACCTCTGGTCATGTTTCTATTTATAGCAGCTGAAGTCATGATAGGAGCAGAGGAATCAAAGAGCAGGGAAGGAGAGAACCGTCATATGTACTATCAGTTTCAAGTGATGTGGTGGAGGCTCATGGCATAACCAAATTACCTTAGAATAATTTTGATTTGCCAATACTCTGTATTGGGAGAAAGACTCCTATGGTTGACACCATCTATTTCATCCTTGGAAATTCCTTGACTCAGAAGCTATAGCCACATTGCTGTTTTTACTAGGGTGTGGGGTTTGTGATCTCTGGCTGACTCAGTCTTGTCTCCACAGTGGTGACTTTCTTTAAGAAATCCACCTTAATTTGGGACATTAGCAGCCCCATTATCTAGATGATATGTCTTAAGTTCTCCTGGTTCTACTGGTTTCAACAGTAGAGATAGGGGAGTTTTCCTGCACAGTCCTCATGGCCTCAAGACTTTATCTAGATTTCTTTGGACCTCTTTCTCATTCTCTAGTGAGTAAACTTCATCAGAATTCTAAACTCAAGCCAGGGCAATTAAAGCCCAAATACTAGTCAATGCCTCATCTGTGCTTTCCCACAGGAGTTTTTCTGTCTTGGGAAAATCATCCCCAGAGGACTAAAGCTTCCTTATAGCAACAAAGACCCACTGCAGAAAAACTCTGAGAGATTTTATTGTCACTTCCAAATGTTTCTAAGGTCGGCATGATAGAATGAATGGGAAATTTAGCTGTAAGACAATCCACCATGTGCCATTATTCCCTGACAAGCAATACGTTCCAGGATCCCTCCTTTCCCATGTGAACCTGTCAAGGTGCTAATGATTCACCTGGTTTCTGGTTATAGAGTTGCCTCTTTTGCACTCAATGTACATATGCACATTTCTCAAAAGTATTGTCTGAAAGGGAATGTAAACTTCTGCCTACCCAGTACAAAGCTTAGTATTAGTTGTTGCAATGCTGTAGATCTAAGACTGGCCTCCAAATTATCAAGGAAATCCTTCCACTTAAAGGAAAATTAGTAACAACCAAAATAGCATTCTGGCATCTGTATTTTACCTATTTCCTATTGCTGAGGCTGCAATGACCTCCTTGATTTCTCCTCATTAACAAGCAAAAAAGTGGAGGACCATCTATTGTCCAGTTGACCACATAATTCGGTTTGCTATTGATTCCTATAGAGCTCCTTCAAATACTATTAATAGGCTCATAAGTTCCTCATCCTTCCTCCTCCAGAAAGAAAGCCATCTCTGTCAGCATCCCATCCTCATCACCAACATTATAAAAATCTCTGAAGTGTCTGAGATGTTTCCCTGCTTGCAAGTTAATATGAAAGCCTGCCACAGTGTCACAGATGCTAGTAGAAGACATTAGACTCCTAGGTCAGAGATGAAGGACAATTTATTTTTCACAGCAACTGCAGTAGCAAGAGTATCAGCATTTTTGCTCTGGTTTTCTGGGCTTTGATTTCCACGAGGCAACCTGAAGCATACACATTGTAAGAAAGGGACCCTAAACTTAAGGAATGCAAATTTTTTATAATAGGCAGTAAGCATGCTTTATTTATTCCAGAAGGGGATGCTATTTCTATCTTCCAAGGCTGTCTGCTTTACAAATATCTTTTAAAAATACTTCAGGACAAAAATTGTCAGTAATTCTTTCATAAGAGGTGCAGAAATGTGAAAGACCCATGGGAAATTGTCTCCCAGTAATGACAAAAGACTTCAATAGTGCTTGTTTAGGTAGACTCCTTATCTATGGTATGATGTATGTTCAATCTTGCTACTTTCTAATGATGGAATGATTTAAACTTGTGTTACCTGAGAATGGTGAACCTCTCCCTGAGATAGAAACTAATACGGAAGCTTTTAGAGCAAATATGTTGTATTTAAAGTTCAACATTTGACTTATAATTAGTTACTCCTGACTATATAGATTATAACATAAAGCAGATTAAGAAATTGGGAATCTTTATGTCAGGGAGTAAAAATTTGAGCCTAAACCACAGAATATAAGAAATGTATATTTTGTGTAATTATAGTGGATTGTAAATAAAAATCATTAAGTGAAAATGTAGTATATACATGTTTCCACATGGCTTTAATGTTTCTCCAATACTTTACATTTTAAAGAGTGCCTACGTTTTTCCAAATAATCAAAGGAAAAAGATGCCATACTACTATACTTTGCTTAACTTCAGACTGTTTCATCAAGACTGAGCATAGCTGTCATCTTCTCCCGTAGGCTTCTCCTATATTCCTGGCTGGGACACATGCCCTTTCTCTGCATTAGCACAATGCCCAGGCTTATATGTACTCATATTATGACTTTACAACATTACATTGGCCTTATATGTTTATATGTGTTTCCCAGACTGGATTACTCTGAAACTAAACCTGATTGCTTATATCTTTGTACTCCTAGTGTGCCTGTATTTGTGGAGTTGAACTGAAAGTAAGAATGTCCATTAACATTAAACTTACTTTCAGATATTTTAGAAAATTATGTCCCACGAGGAATAACTGACTGGAAGATACACAGAATATTCAAGCTGGAATAATTTATAAAAGTTCTTAATGACTTAATGGTTTAGTTATAGTTGTGTAAATATCCAAATTCTTATGTTCATTCCTAGTTTTGTAGCATCCTGCCATTTAAAATTACTTTGTATTTATAGTGAAACCTTAAGATTTTATATACTTATATAGTTTTAGAAATTGAGGGGGGGGGATTAAATGCAAGACTTTGTTTCATTATCAAAAGGTTGGGAGTCACTGATTGGTAGTATCCAGAATTGATTTCTGTTCTAATCCTAAATTAGAAATTTCACAGCTTCTGACTTTTCCCCTTTATCAAAGAGGCAGACGAAAGACGAGTATCCTTCCCTTTCTCCTTTTGTCCTGGTGCACAGATGTCTTTTCTCCATTTTTTTGTCATAGTCATTTTTCTCCCATGTTCAGATGTCTGCTGCTCAGACCTGCCTTTGCAGTTTCTGTCACCTCGCACCAACCATGATTATTGTTATTGCCTGTGCTGCCAGCCCCGAAGTCTGGTGCCCTTCTCCCTTTCCTTTTTTCTCCAATTTTCCTATTTCTTCTCAATCTTACTGCTAGCTCACATTCTAAAAACAACAGAAATGTAAATGAAAGTCCTGTCTCTAAGGAACAGCCATCCTTTCCTTCTGTGCAGTGAACTTGAAGGATGCGATAAAATGACGGGCTCTCTGGCTCCTGTTCTCTATTTGCTGGATGTCCAGGGGCTGGCTCTATCTTCACTTGAATTCAAGGGATATATTTTTCTCTTTTTGTCCCAGAGCCATTTTGGAAATTCAAGAATTCTAAATTATTAGATTTTGATTAACCAATTTTTTACTATTTTCTTTATAAAAGACAGGTCTTTGGTAACTGTTTTGTCCCTACATTGCCTTGTTGTTTCAATGGCAACATTAACAAGTGAATACTTTAGAACTGATGAAATATACGTGTTATTTAGGAGAATTAAAAGGTTGAAGTGAATCAAATACAAGATATGTTTTTATGGGAAACATGGAAGGTCAGGAAATGACTTTGGCGTGTTTGGAGCATGAGAGTGGCAACCTTTACAAAGAGGAAGATACTGGATAATAGAGAAACATAAAAATACTGTAGAGAAAAGAGTGGGCAAAGCAGCAGGTTATAGAAAGATAAAGACAAATATTTATCTGTGTTATAATAGGGGTACATGGAAACATTGTTCTCTATATAGAGAGACATATATATATATATATATATATAATAGATCTATAACCAGATACAACTGTGTTTAAATTCCCATCTAAATATTGATTTAACTATTAATTATTTAGCTGAGAGACTATAGTCAAATTTCCTAGTATCTCTAAGACTCTTTTTCCCATTATGTAAACATTTTGCATAGTTATTGTGAATGTGGAATTAGATAATGTGTAGAAGTTCCTAAAATATTAACCGGCACTGTGAATACTCATTCAATAAATGTTACACTTTCTCCATGCTTAATAATTTGAAAAGACGTAATCATTTTAGTTTCTAACAAGTGAAACAAGTGTATTTTCCAATTAGGTAATTAGCAAGTGATAATTAGATAATCCAATTAGATAATTAGCAACTCTTGGGGCACTAGGAGAATTTTGGGCTTTTCAGAATATTATGTAGTAATGCAGGAAGTAGTATATAATGAGCACTGAAGAACTAATTAGAACAATACTTTCCATGATAAAATTAAGTAAACACTTAAAAGAGAAATTCTGTATTTTAATTATTATTAAATCAGCGTGGTGTAAAATTTTTTCACAAGAATTAAAACTGATAAACTAGAGGAGTTCCTCTTTTATCTAGAATGAACAAAGCTGGAATGAGTATAAATCTCACCCTAACAATAAGAAAAAGTCAGATGAACTGACGAAACCATGGCTTACCTGTTAAAAAGATGAGTAAACAGGGCAAACAAACATCTTGAACTTCAGGAATAGGTAGGTTGCTCCATGAAAAAATGAGTCATGGGGGTGATGTCATATGTGGCAGAGAACAGAACTTGGCCACCATGCAAGCAATGATAAAAAGAATTATTATCTGAATTAACTAATAAGAAATTCTTTTAAAAGCTAAAATTTTAACAAATTGCTAAAGGCTGAATGTGGGCTAGAGTGACAGTATAG
>NW_012153507.1:733239-753124 GCF_000956105.1 Propithecus coquereli
GAGAAAATATTTACAAAATACATATATGATAAAGGCTGACATGTAGAATATATAAAGAAAAAAACACTATAGATTGCAAAACAAAACAAAATCAAAACAAACAAACAGGAACATTTGACCTTACCAAATATGGACGAGAACGTGGTACAGTTGGAACATTTGTGCCTTGCTCAAGGGAATGCAAAACAGTACTGTCATTTTAGAAAGCTGTTTAAGAGTTTCTTATAAAGTTAAAAATACAAATACCATATGACCCAGCAATACCACTACTATGTATGTACTCAAATAGAATAAACGTATTTGTCTACATAAAAACTTTTATATTCATACTTACCAAAAGCTGGAAACAATGTAAGTGTCAATCAACTGCTGAACAAATAACAAACTGGTATATTCATACAATGGCATACTACTCTGCAATAAATAGGAGTGAAGTACCGCCAGTGAAAAAAGGCATTCTAAAGGCTATACACTATACAATTACATTTATATGACATTTTGAAAAAAATCAAAGCTTAGAGACAGAAAACATATCAGTGGTCTCCAGCGGTTAGGGTGGGAAGTAGAGATTGTCTTCAGAGTGATAAGAGAGAAGATTTTGGGGTGATGGAACCATGCTATATCTTAATATATAGGGATGGCTTGTAGGCATTTGTCAAAGTTCATAGAATTAGCCACCTAAATAGGATTAATTTTCCGTTTGCAAATCATATCTCAATAAACCTAATTTTTAAAAAGAATCATGAATAGAAGAATGAGATAAGTCCCATTAGCTAGGTCTACAAATTAGCTACTTTCTAATACTGCCTAGAGATGAGTATTTCACATATTTTAATTCCTTACAGCTTAAACATTTGAGTATATGTTTAAACAACCTAATTTGTACAAGTAACATTTTGCATTATTCCAAAGTATTGACACATATTATTTCGTTTAATCTTTACAATAACCTTGAAGAGTTACTGGGATAGGCTATTTAGACTGATTAGTAGATAAGAAAACTATAATTCAGAGAGATTACATGGTTTGCTGGAGCTACTAAATATTGAAGCCAGACCAGAAATCATATACAGAGGCAACTTACCCCTATGCAGAGTTAGGGTAGCTGCCCCCCAAAATCATAGCCCAGTGCAGCAAATTGGCCTAGTAAGAGATCATCTGCCCCCACCAACTGCAAACTAATTATTTAACAGATGGTGTATCATTAGATATGTCACAGAATATTTATACCCTAGTAACTTATAAGGAAGCATAACTTTGCTCCATCTAGTATTCATCATAAAACTTAATTATGTGAATTAACATTTTTTGAAGAATTGACTATTGCTCTAAGGAAATTTGTCCAAAATTTAAATGCTCTACTTCTATTTTAAGTCTTTTTTATTTCTTTTTTATCTAGTAATTTAGTTCTTATTATATTTTCCAAAATCTTGATTTGTGATAGGTAGGAAATTGAAAACAAAAGCAGTACCTTACTGTAGTTAGTTTGAGAAGTACTGATCCTCAGGCATTAAAACTAACTAAATAAAATAAGACAAATGCAACAGATCTGTAGCCAAACTTGGCCTATAGCTTTCCAGTGTGCAATTCTTCCTTTAAATATTCTAAACTTCAAATCTATGCACCAGTATTACATTGTTCACACCCTTTCCAGAACTAATTTCCAGAACTGAACTATGCTTTACCATTATGTTTTCAGTCTACATTGAGCCTTACATTGGGGCATATTGTTGCTTTTGAAATAAGGATATTGTAAAAAAAATCCAGTTCACTACATAACACAGGCTTCTTTTATTAATCTGCAGGAGAAATGTTTCTCACATTTTGTTTTCCAGAGGCGTGACACTTATCGTATTACTGATCATACTGAATGAGCCTCTTTTCAATGGCTGCTAGGAAACTCAGAATCAAATTTATGCCACCAATAACTATAGACTATGGCATGCATTTCTAAATGATATAACGTAATTTATGAGTGCTCTTGCTTAATATTATGTTTCCAATCCTATTTGGTTAGTAATATTTTTCTTATTATGCATGTACATTTTAGCAAAGTAAGGAAACTCTAGAAAGAAAGATAATAGGTAGTAAGGAAGGAAAGAAAAAAGAAAAGAATACATACATATACTTAAATATGCTTGTATATTGCATATTAAGTATCTGAGTAAATCTATATTACATTACTTCTATGATTGTACACTCTTAGTTACCTGGTTGAAAAGTCTTTGAAAAACATATTTGAAAATTTTAATGTTAAAAATACATGTAGTAGGGGAAAATTTAATACAATTTTCTGTACATGAAAGTAGGCAGTAAAATTTACTCATGTTTTCTACAATCAGAACTGCTTATTCTTAACCAGGTTATGAGAACTGGGAGTCACTTTATTATTATCTCTGTGTCCACGTGGTCGCACAATGTTTCAGGTTCCCGACTTAAGCCAGGCTCTGTCTATAGGCAGGCTGTGTAACCAGAGAGATAACAGCATCCTACTGAGATAATATGCTTTTATTCCTAATGGCAACCTGAGGAGGAGATGAACAGTACATACTATTAGAGCAATTGTAAGAAAACTTCAGGCCAGATTTGCATCCTGTTCAACTCGGCATGACAATTTTTTGATTCCCAGAAAGAAGTTTCTGTGCTGCTTACCAGGAAAAAAATCCAACCTATTAAAAACAATTACCTGTGGTTTCAACCTCTCTGCAATGGGAATTGAAATTCTATATAATTAATTATACCTTATACAGATAAAAAGAAAAGTTTAAAAGCAAAGCACTTTGCTAGTAAAAGTATGAAAAATATTGAAAGCTCATTTGTTATCAGTAGTTTCATAACCACTGCTGAGCTTTGTTCTAAGATTTTGAATATATTGGGTTGAGTTTCTCCAAAGAAAAGGTATTTGTGATACTTCTTAGCTTCTGTGACCTTATGTCTAAGTCTCACTGAGAACTTTTTGATCACTAATTAGCTGCTAAACAGTTAGTCAACTTCTATTGAATAGGAGCATTTTCCCAGTTGGGGAGACAGAGCCACCACTACAATGAGAATAGCAGTCCACAGAAAGAATAAAATTGCTTATAAAGGGAAGTGATTCCTCATTCAATATAAACAGGGTTAGAATACCTACAAGTCACAATCAGTTACATAGCCTGAAAATTATTAAACTCTCTGGAAAATTGTCCAAGATCAACTTCCCTTAATCCTGAAATTATTCTTCCAAAGCACACAAAAAATTTATTAACATAGACCAGGTATATAAATAGCACAGAACATATTAGAAAGTTCACTTTTCAAACCAAACAATTATATGGACAAGCTATCTACTTTCTTAAATTTGTCTGTCTTCTGATATACCAAAATATAAACACACATACACACACTCAAATGCACATGTTTTTATACTTAGATACATATGAATACAAACTGCCAAATACATAAATACACATACAAAGATACTCACATGAAAATGTACACATACATATATACACTTAAATATACACATCCTTAAATATATGCACACATACACCTATACCTATATGCATGCCTAACTTATTTAAATGCTCTAAATTCAGGAAAAAAATTCAAAATTTGCTATAAAGGCGTAAAGACTTTCAACTTGGGAAGAGAAACCATATACAAATGAGATAACAGAAAAGATAAGCCCCATAACATACCTGGATAAGTAGGGTAAATCTGACTTTACTTGGTAGCACTTTTCCAGTATTGTCTTCCTGTTTCTTTCTTAGCTCTTGATCCTTATGGATTCTTCTTTTCTTTTGGCTCCTTACTGTAGCATATTACCCCTCTGAATGAAGCAGGCATAGGAGCAGAGTCCACCTGTTGTATCAACTTGGGAAGGGATAGAACTTCATCATCATGATGAGTAGTAGAGGAGTACATCATCATTATAACTGTTACTATTATTAAAATACAGTTGCATGTGACATTATGGTTAGTCACTATAAAACCCTATTACCCACTGGGACAGTCCCTGCTTGTGGGTGGGAACCTTGTATGATGATCAGTAAATGCAGTAAAAGGGCATGCAAATTGACTTCCCTGTCAGTAGGTGGTGTTTACCAGAAGGAACAATCTACAATGTTGTTTTTTTTTGGGGGGGGGGTCCTGCAACCAGCTCTAGTTCTTCAGTCTAGTACCCCAGATGGTGCATGGGGCCCTGGAGCTTCCAGGTGTGTCCTTATTCTCCTCCTCAGCAGGGGTGGGTGGGGTAGTGAGGCTGGGCATGGCTGGGTTGGGTAAGCCTGCCCTCAAGCTCCACAAATGCTTTTAGCAGGGGTCAAAGTTCTGTTCCTGGCCTCTGAGCAAAGCTGCCAGGAAGGCGCTGAAGTGGCACCACTCAACCAGAAAGTCTGCATGTGGAGGTGGGACTGTCTGAGAACCGCAGTCTGAAAGTCTGGAACAGGGCTCGCTCCTTTCCACCCTCCCCTGTTCCACAGTTTATCCCAGGCCTCTGCCAACAGGTAGGACCTCCAGTCAATCTAGTTCAACCACAACTGTGATGTGGGCTGGGAGGTTTCTTGCCCAGGATCCCAGTCTAAGCTGGGAGCGTGGCCCTCCCATGAGAGGGGGGTGCCCCCCAAGTGCTCCGCATCTAGGACCCACTCTGCACTCTCACTCCTGATCTGCTCCTGCAGGCAGCCACACCTCATGAGACTAATTCAAAAATATCCCCTCTCTGCCCCTGAGCAATGTGATTGAGACCTGGGTGTATGGGACCTGGCTTGCATACCTGGCCCCCAGGCCCCAGAAATCAATCCCTGTCCATGCCTGGGAGAAGAATGCTTGTGACAAGTCATCCACAGAGTACCCAAGCTGGTTCAATGTCCCTCTGCCTCATGGTTTGCCCCGCTCTGCTGGAGTCACTGGGCAAGCAGCACCAGGAAGGCCGGTGGGTTGGGAGCTCACAGCCTGAGCATCCCTGCAGGATCCCAAAAAGAAAGGTCTGAGCCCTGTTCCCTGTGGATGCCTCTCTGTGTTGGCTAAATTGTCTCTCTTGGCAGCACAGGTCGGGGAAGAAGAGGGGAGAATAAAAAGGTGGAGGAAGGTCTCCACACTGGTTGTCTCCGACCCTCACTCTGGGAGGCAGAGCACCCAGAATGACCAGGTTCTGAAGTCACACAGATTGCCCAGGACCCACTGGACCCATGTGGCTCCTGCAGTCTGGGCCAGAGTTGGGAAATGTCCGTGTGGAGATGAGCAAGATGGAACCTGAGGGGTTGAGGCCCCCCAGGGAGGACAAAGGAGCAGGGTGGGTAGAGAAGCAATATGGTGCCTGCCCTCCGGCTTGGGTCTGTGGAGCAGGAGGCGCCCTGGGGAAGCTGGTTGTCTGGTGCCCTCTCTGCAAGAAGCTCTCTGCTCACCAGCAGCAGCAGTCTCTGGGCTGGTGTCAGTAGGTCTCTCCAGCAGCTTGAGGGCCCACTAACAGTCTGAGATGCAAGGGAGGGGAATTTTAACCACTCCACCTACACACCTGTCCTTCTCATTGGTCTCCAAGCCTCTCAGGGCTTAATCCCTGCCAATGCCTTTCTCCTTCCAGTTCTGCTCCACAACCTCTTCCCGTGGAGTCTCCTGTAGGTTCAGGCACCCTTCCTTCCAACCTTTATCTGATCTGTGTTTGTCTGCCTGTTCGTTTTTTCTCTTTCATCTACAATTTCTCCTTCTTGCAGAGATGCTCTGGCTAGTGGTATCTCTAGTTCGTCATCTTGCCTCCTCCCCTCAGGGATTTTTTTTAAAAACAGGGCAAGACAGAGAAGCTGGAAATATATTTTTAAATGTCAAAGACAATAGGAAAACCAATATCATTAAAATAATTATTTAAAAACCAATTCTTGTTGCTATTGGATCAGGTCAAACTAGTTGCCAGTCTATACAGGTTCAGGTCTCAACCACCTTGAACCACCTGGGGTTGTCTTTGACCTCATTTGATTTTGTCTGCTTTAATGTCACTTGGTTTGGGGTGCACCTTTCAAACATAATGCTTGATTTAAAATAACAGTGACTGTACATTTACATTTGTTCGTGGATAAGTGGCTGTGGGGAGAAGGAGGAACAGAAGTACCATAAGCATTATAACTTACATAGTTTTTGTACATGTGCCCCATTTAAAAAATTAATGTATACATGTACAAATGAAAGCCTTTATTCTCAGTGATTTTTCCATTATCCACAATTTGCCTCTTGAAATTAAAGTGATTCCTTGAGCAAAAACAGTATGACCTAAATAATTGTACTCAAACTTGACTCTGGTTCCTCATTAAATTTTCAGAATTTAATCATTTAACTTTTGTTGGCACAAAGAGGCAGACCTTACTTAGCAGACTGATTTGCATTTAAAATTGCTCAGATTTGAGTGGAAATTTTCCAAAAATCCATAGTCTTTGAAAATCTCAATCATGTCTAGTAAACTAAAGTAAAATCTAAGCATACAAATAAACAAATACATTTTATTTTCCAACGGTGCTGCTGAATCAAATATAGGAGTTATTTTCTTCTTATAGTGTTTGATATCTTTGTTGACACAGAATCTCTCAACTAGCAAACAAGGATTAATTGAAACTCTTGGGCTCGACACTGAAATCTTGGTCACTAGTTTGTTCTGCTTTCTCTTCCTGATTTAAACACAGCTAAAGTCACATTATTTGGAACCATAATCTGTGCTAAGTCTTCATGATAAAAATTAATATTTTAAAGAAATACTCTTTTTAAATCTCTAATTACCATATTCAGTGAGTCAAATGAATTTTAAGTAATCTTTTATTATGCTAGACATGAAAGTACTGTATAAATTAATAATTTTAATTAAGTAATGACAATCTTAGTGTAAGTGAATTTACACTGTTTATTTTAACATTAATTACTGCTGATATGTACAGTCTTATATGTTGTACCCATCATACAAATATTTCAAAATGCTTGATATGCCAGGTGACTGATCTCATTTGGTAAAGGAAGGCACAATTCAGGGAGTTGATCTAATTTACCTGGCAGTGAAAGGGGTGGAGATTGGCCGGGCTCACTGAAGGGGAGAATGTCAGCATTAGGAAGTTAGATGTGTGGCAGATGGATCCTTCAGTAGGGTGAGATTGGCCAAACTGATTGATGCACCATTATAGTTGGGGACACACCAAGAGCTGAAATTTGGAAAGCAAAGGCAAATCAAGCTGGAATAAAGTGGCTGGTGGAAGTGTCCAAACAGGAGTTAAGGACCAGCAATAGCAAACTTCAAGAAAAAAAAGTGGGACAAGTGAAAAGCAAGAGCAAGAGAAGCAGGAGGGTCTGGGAGGACCTGTCAGAGCACCAGACATACATGGCTGACTTTTAGGTGCTGTCACAGCTGCCTTTGATTTTACCTACATCTAATTTCTGACATTATCATCTTACATAACTGTTTTCTCGATTCCTAGATATTTAGTTCTTTAATTACTTGTTTCATTTTTTAGCATAATTTTAAACCAGTCCTGGAATTACCTAAATGTGCCAAGGACTGACAAGTAAGCAATTTCCATCTAAGACAGGGCCAGGGATCCTGAATATGGTTGCATGGTTCCTACAAAGTACAGGGTGCTTGGCTATGTGAAAAGTGGGGGCTGAAACTGAGCCTGAGATCCACCCACCAAGCTTTGTGGCCTGGTCACCCGGTGAAGCTGTCATCAAGGCACAACAGCTCGAAGGAGGCACCTCTTTTTGTAGTTTGTCCATTCCTGGGGAGCATCTTTTTCATAGCTTGTCCAAAGCAGCTTAATGCAGCATGGGTGCCTCCAAGAGGAGGAAGATGCCTAGTTGAGCCTCAAAGAGGCTGCCCCCGGTATAAAATGCACCATGTCCAGGATCGAATTTGCAGCTTCCGAAATATGTAAATCTGAACTTGCTAAAGAAATGAGAGTGGATCCACAGATGTAGCTTTTGAACAGCTCAGATTCCTTTGTATGTATATACATGGCTTACAACATTCCATCAATGTCTTATTTCATGTGGAATAGTATTCAGATTCCTTGATAAGCTCTACAACAACGTCTTTCAAAATGTTTTTACCAGGACTGATAGGACAAAGAAATACATTTTATGCTATGACCCAGTACACAGACATTCACAAACATACTCACACAGACACACACATCTGAAGCAATGATTTTATAAAAATTATATGTTTTATTTATTTAAAATTTGTTTTTTATTTTTTCTCTTATATGATTATGTGTTCCAATTTTTTTTTTTTTTTTGAGACAGACACTGCACTCTGTCGCCCTGACTAGAGTGTGGTGGCACGATCATAGATCACTGCAGCCTTGAACTCCTAGGCTCAAGGATCCTCTTTCCTCTGCCTCCCAAATCACTGGGATTGCAGGTGTGAGCCACTGCATCAGATATTCCCAGACATCTCCTAAATGCCAGTTGTGGGAAATAGGAAGGGGGAACTGACCAAGTACAGTTGGAGCTGATCTAAGGTCTAATTTTCCTGGGTGTTGCAGAGGCAGTAAAACCAGGCGGAAGAGCAGGAATCCTATAATCAGATTGCTTGCATTTGAATCCTGATTCTGCAGCCTCCTACTTGGGTAACCTTCAACAAATTATTTAATCTTACTGTACTTCAGTTTCCTTTCCTCTAAGATGGTTATAATAATAAAATTATTTTCTCATAGTTTTGTTGTGAGATAATACACGTAAAATTCCAAGAATAGTGCCTGACATATAGTAACCTTTAAATAAATACGAATCAGAATTATAGAAGGAAAAGGGAGCAATTACAGAAAGGGAACTTTTGAAGTGAGAGTTTGGGTTTTCTAAGTCGAAAAGTATTGGATAGGAAGTGGAGGAAAATCTCAGAGTCTCAGAAAATAATTTCTTCCTCGCAAGGGTATACAGCCTTCTCGGTGCTGTCCTCGGAAATCCCTAGTTCCTAGACTGCTATTCTGGAGCCTCTCTTGAAGAATTACACGAACTAGTAACATTCAGTCTCCTGGGATGCCAGTCATCAGTATACCAAAACACATGCTGCTCACTGATAAAATTCAGTGTTTAAACTGAAGAATAAAAACACGTATTCAGAATTTACATAATGCATCCTAATAAAGGCCTGCCCTTCTTAAGGCAATATACAATTCCTTCTTACTTCTTCCATGTCTCATATGAGGCCATCCTATTTCAAGGTTAGAAGCCAAGGTAAACTATCAGAGAGAGATTTGAAGAAGAAGAAGTGGTTTTAATGCTTGTTGACTTATGATGCAGTGAAAATAAATGAGACGTCTACCAGACTCCCATGTAGGCCCCAACATATTCAAGTTCTAGAGTGAAAAACACAAATTGGACAATAATTTTGTTTTTTTCCCCTTTTCTTTAACTTCTGTTTTGCCTATATTTATTATTTTGAGTTATGAATTATTATATTTGAGCTTCTCTGTTATTTTCATTCACAGAAAAGAAAGAACTAGAAACTTGGATTATTATACGACCATTGTGAAAGGGTGAAATTCTTGACATATTGACATAGCTAAACTAACCTGGACTGAACAGTTACTATGTGCCAGGCACTATACAAATATGCTGTATGTCATTTCTTCTTCATATCATTCTACAAAAAAGATGCAATCCTTAAAAACTACAAAACTGAGAAATAAATTAGCAGTGGGTCCGCCAGAATTCCGTGCTCTGTGCATCTGGAACGCTGTCTACAAACAGGGCTGCAAGGATTTGCCCATGTCTCTTCTGCTAATACGCATGATCCATTGTTACACTGGAATTCAAAACACAAATGGAAAGATAAAGTTATTAAGAATTTCAATATGGCAACAGCAGAGTATTAAACCAAGTGTGGGCCTTTTCTGAGAGCGGGGCCTTGTGTGACTGCACAGGTCATACACTGCTGAATCCGTCCCTGTGTCTTACCCAACCCAATTCGAGGTCAAATTCAACATTTTTAGATTATCAAATAATCATTTTTTATTTATAACAGAAATAATGTTTCTCACCATTCCCCTCAGTTAAAAATGCAATGCATGTTCTGATTTGTGGCTTAGTGTTCCAGTCATGAGCAACTGCTATCCTCATTATCTAACCCAGTGCTTTTGAAGTTGTCTCAACAGGAAGAGTTTTTCCCTCCCTATCCATCACCAACTGATATTTTTGTAAAACACAAAACCACATACTTGGATATATTGCTTTTGTCAAATTGCTATAAAAGTATCTAAATGCCTATCTATTCTTTCTGAACTAATCTCAATGGGGCACAGAAATAAATAGTTTGCATATCACACTTTGAGTAGCAATGATCTAAGGGACATCCCATAATTGCATGTTAATAGTGAAGATGATTTTTTTATGTTACTTCCCAGTAAGGAACTGATAAGAAGGATTATCTCAGAGTCTTTTAATTTATTTAGGGATGGTGGAGGGATACATAGCTGTCATGTCTCTTTTGTGTTTTTACCCTGTGAAATAGTAATTAAAGGATTTTTTAAAAATGGATTCTTGATAATATAGATACTGTTACATGACTAACTTGAAATATTTTTAAAACAATAAAATAATAGTGGAATTAATTCACTGAAAATCTGCAAATCAGTGTTATATATAAAATATATGATTTTCCTTTTGATTAGAATTCTGATGGGGAAGAACAAACATCCAGACTCATCGAATGTCTCTAGAAAAGGACTAACAGTTTCCCAGAACCCTTGGGAAGTGGGTGGATTGGGAAGGGTTACTAAAAAGAACTATGAAGTCTGGCCACCATGGTCACTCTTTCTTCCCGTGATATTTATTCTCTACAGAGTTCCCTGCTGGTTATTCCCTTATTCTTTTACCCTTGCACTTCTTGGAAAACACTTCACAGGGTTCCAAGTGTTTAGCAATTACTGCTATTCATTAAGCACAATTTCTTTCCCTCAACTCCCAGTTGGTTACGTGAAGACAGAAACAAGAAGAAAAGCAGACAGCCTTTTGTGTACACCCTAACCTGGCCAGGTTGTGACAGAAAGAAAATAGGATCAGGAAGGAGATCGGAGGATTTTCCCATAGAACCAATTTGACCCCACTGTGGTCACTCCAGTCTCATATGTCTGAGAGATGTTGGGGAGATGACTACACTAGACTTAAAGTGAAAGGTTTTTGGTTTTTTGCTCTTTTTAATACTTAAAATACTTCTTGAAACATCAAGAAAAAAATCTCTGAAAAGGAAAATACTTGTCAACTTTTCTTCATAAAGGTGATGTGGAGAGAGCACTACAGGACAAGTTAGTATTTAATAAGGTCAAAAAATTAAAAATCCAAAGTCTTGAAAATAATATTGTATCTTCACCTTACTGTTCTCTTCACTCAATCACCAGCCAGCCAATTATACCCCAAAGCCCAACTAGCACTGAAAATATATTGAAAGTAAAGTAATTTTTAAATTATTTTGAATTTAATTAGCAAGGCTTTTTCCTGACCATACATAGGTCCAAATGAGGTCAGAATTACTCTTAAATTCGCATCTCTACAAAATTAATTTATTTTATAAGATGCATTAAAGCAATGCATTTTTAAATATCATTTGGTCATCTCAGTTACTTTTATAATTTAGAAACTTTAAAACTATTGTATCCAAAGTACTGTTAGAACTATGACTACATTAAATGAAAGAAGAAAGTCTTTCTACTCTCTCATTGAAAAAAAAAACGGAGAAAATCTTGAGACGTTCAAACTGAGGAAAATGAATTTGTTAACAGACACATTTAAATAAAGAGCCATTGCAGTGCTATCCAAAATATCACGTGTTACACATTTATTATCAATTTTGTAAGATTCTCTTGAAAAATTAGTCAGTATTTGGGTACACCAGCAGCATAAATTGTACATGATATTTATTTACTTATAGTATTAAATTATGGTTCTAGGGAAATTGTGAAGATGTATTATTTGTAAACATAATATGATATGAGATATAAAACTGATGAAACAAACAAATCAGGCTTATTTCTAATTTTTAGATATATATAATAGTGTCACATAAAGCACAGGCTATCGTAAGGTATTACAATATAATGTTGCTGCAGATGAGTGAGGTAACATGAGCCTAAATCTTCAGCTGTTTGAGAGTCAACTTCACCAAGTGATCGTAGTTCTTAAGGACTTTTTGGCTTGCAGGTCTTGTCCTTATTAGGCAGGATGAGTGGACAGACTCATCCACTCATTCAATGGATCTATTCTTCTTTAATAAGCCCTTACTCTGGGCTGGGTATTGTACTCTGTGCTGGAGTTATAGCAAATACAAAAGAGATAGATACAGTCTTGGCTCTGATTTTATGTTTGTGTTTCCTTTTTCTTCATTACATTTTCAGGTGTTCTTTAAATTCCTTTTTAGTGTGTGAAAAAATTACGCATCCTGATTTAGTAATCAAACATATTATTTTATATTTCCTAATTCATTCAATTCTGCTTATATTTAATATTTTAGTTTTTCTTATAATTGATTTATAAATTATAAGTGGTCTGCTTAGTGCATTAATTAACTTATTTTCATTCTTACTTAATAATGCAAATATTTAATGTCACAGATTTACCTTTGAATATAGCTTTAGTCATATTATATAATTTTGATGTGCAGCATAATTATGTTCATTAATTTATAAATAGATGTGACTACACTTAATTTTTTCTTTGACTGAATAACTAAGGATAATGATTTAAATCTCTAGTTAATGGCTATTCAGGGTTTATTTTCTTTCCTGTTTTCCTGGCTAGAAGACTTATTCATTAATTTCTAATTTTAATGTATTTTGGTAAAAGATTATAGCATATGCAGTTTCTGCTTTTGTAATTTTGATTTTCTTTATGATGTGGTCTGTTTTCAATTACACAAACTATAGATATTTGACAAAAAGTTATATGGTATAAAGTTTAGTGTAGAGTTATTAGATTTCTATTATAATTTACTTGTCAACTTAGTATCAAAATATCAAAATGATATCTGAAATAGTATGTTGAAATATTGCATTTTAGTTCTATTTCTATTTGGCTTAAGTCCTACTTTTTAAAAAATAATTTCTATTTTAGATATGTCGATTCTCTGCTAGTGCTTGAAGTTTCCAGCCTGTGGTACCTTCATTACATATGGTCTTTTTTCTAAATAAAATGACAATTTGTGTCTCATTTAATGCTTTTTGCCTTGGAACCTGTCTTGCCAGAGACTAAAATAACGATAAATATCTGCTTTAAACTCCTCAATTACCTGCAAATCCTTACTTCACATTGGGTGGGTGTAGGAAAGGATAAATAGAATGCATTTACCCTCTATGTCAAAATAATATATTTGAGATCTAGAAACATTGTTTTTCTTTTGCCAAGAGTATTAAAATGGCAGGCGGAGAATCAGCCCTAGGGCTTACACTTGTTATCCTAGCACTTTAAGAGGGCAAGGTGGGAGGATTGCTTGAGGCCAGGAGTTCAAGACCAGCTTGAGCAAAAGTGAGACATCGTGTCTACAAAAAATAGAAAAATTAGCCAGGCATGGTGACAGGTGCCTGTAGCTGCAGTGACTCAGGAGGCTGAGGCGGGAGGATGACTCGAGCCCAGGAGTTTGAAGTTGCATTGAGCTACGTCAAGACCACCGCACTGCAGCCTGGGTGACAGAGTGAGACCCTGTCTCACAAAACAAACAAAAAAATGCATTTATGCTTTTAGATTGCTTTTATTGCTTATGTAACTTAGATTAAACTGTTCTTGATCAGTAAAAAGTGCTGCGAGTTAACAGGACCCTTTTTTTTCATGACTATCACTAACTGAGTTCTCAGGGTATTACCAGCAGAGAAGAAAACACAACCTTAATACAAGCAAATATATCTAATGTCTAAAAACCAAAGCTATTTTAATTAATCACCTATTAAATAATTAACTATTGAATACAATAATTATATCTTATATAATTATAATGTAAGACCGTCCCCACCTTACTATGGTTCAATTTATGATTTTTTGACTTTGTGGTGGTATGAAAGCAATATGCATTAGTATTCAGTAAATTACATAAGACATTTAGCACTTCATAATAAAAGAGACTTTGTGTTAGATGATTTTGCCCAACTGTGAGCTAATGTATGTGTTCTGAGCATGTTTAAGGTAGAGTAGGCTAAACAAGCTCTGATGTTTGGTATGTTACGTGTATTAAATGCATTTTTGATTCACAATATTTTCAATTTATGATGGGTTCATCAGGAAATAATCACATCATAAATTGAGCATTTATATATAATTCTTGATTGTGCATAGAAATAATGATAAAAGAGAGCTTGTCTAGATGAAAACAATTATATTTCATTTTTTACTATAAAACTTATTTTTCCCCTTCTTAAAAAGTTAGAAAAGTAGTAAAATATTGCACTTTGAGTGTCTGCTTTTTTCATTTTGTATCTAACATTAGGAAGTGCTAAAGAGTGGTAAACCAGATTATTCTGGAAGGCGGGGGAGAAGAGAAAGCCCCAATGAACCAGATATTTCAGACATATTCCCTGAAGAATAAACAGAAAGAAAAATAGAAACTGAATTGTTAAGGCACTTAACATTGCCACTTGTAAGAAACTCCGCAGTAACAGCAGTAATAATGGACATAATTTATGTTTGTTGATTTTATAGACTTATTTTTTAGAAGTTCTAAATTGATATCTTTCCACTCCCTAAAACTGAGTTAAAACCTATTGCTACCAAATGCTGAATTGCAGGAATTCTTTGCTACAGAAAATTACTGTAAGCACCGGATGAAGAGTAATATTATGCACAGGAAGCCACTGTTGGAGAAAGCTGAATAAGAAACATCAAGAGAGGCTATGACACTCCAGATAAGTCAAATGCATTAAGCAATCTGGGTAGGACTCACTACAAAAGTGAGGCTTCCTTACATTTCATGCTGTCTGTAGGAAAGCTGTCATTTGAGTACATGACATTGAACTTTGGGAGAGGAAATCCTTAGGAAAGAGAGAAAGAAAACAAAAACTGTGTCTACAAATACTAATAACTAAAAGTAAGAAAAAGTATAGTAAATATCTAAAGTAAAGATATCACCTTCCTTACTTTCTATATATGGATTTATAGACTATAAAAGGGCCTTAATCCCATTAATTAATGAGAAAGCAGCCTTCTGGTCTAATAACCTCTTAATACTATCACATTGGCAGCACCTGAGGTTTGGAGGGGACACATCACATTCAAATCATAGCAGATCCCTTTTTATTCTAAAAATCTGTGTCTCTTCTCTGAAAGACCATGTTTGTCTCTCCACATTCCCACTCTAATTCTACACGTGTCTCAGTTCTGCTGCCACCTTTCTCTCCTCCATTCCCTTGATCTCCTTTCTTTGTTAGTGCAACTTAAGGTCTTTCGAGCTACCAGTGAAACCCCACCTGGGCAGTTCTAGGGTGCATTGAGATGAGAAGGACAAGGATGGGGAAAGCAGGAGAGACAGCCCCAAAAGCAAAAGTACTCTGACCCTGTCAACGATTCACTGTCCTGCCCCCTCTTTCTTCACTGTTAGAATCAAGAAGTTGAAATACTTTCTCATCTAAACACAAACCAGTAACCACATGGTTCAATGTTGTAATGAGAAAGAAAAAGCAAACCGTTTTTTATTTTTTTCTAACTGGTTTATGTACTTCACAGAATGAGAGGGACTAATGAACAGTGCAAGTGCTTGACACAGAAAATATTCATGAGGTTTGGATTCTTTTCAGATGCCTTGGGAAAATTTGATACCTAAATGATATAACATAAAACTAAATTTTGAAGTAACTGTTAAAGCTATATATATATACCAAACAATTTTCTCAAGATTTGTCTTTTTTGTCTCTCAGACTCTAACTAGAGCTCCATCATCAAGTTTTAATTCACACGTGTGGATAAGCCTCCAGCCTCTCTAAATATTTTTAAAATCTGTAAATTAAAGACATTTAAAAGGAAGACACATGATCTCATCTGGCCCGCTGCTTGATCTTGTTCGAGATTCTTCAGTGCTCTACTTTTCATAACGGGTCAATAGCAGACGGGCTGTAACTGATCTTGTTATTTCAGAGCTGAAAACACAAGGCACTTTGCATTGGGTGCTGTTCTATTCTGTTATGCTACTCCCGTTTGTCAGTAGGTAGAAACTTTTCCCATTCCCCAGAAGGCAGTACCTTCTGTGAATAGTTGCTTTAGACAAGCATTCATTGTTCAGAGGGTTTGATTCCTCACTGAGCAAAAGCTACAGCATTATAAAGATGCCAGTTTAATTTTTTTTTAAGCTTGAATTTTTTAAAGCTAGAAAGGAACCCTCACTGTTGAGGCAGTCATGAAAGAAAACCTCTTTTCACAACCCCTGGAACAAGTGGATGAAGAGAGTAAGAGTAAAAGTGCAAAGACTGGGAACCTGGCTTTCTTCCAAAAAGGAAAAAAAAAAAAAAAAAACACAGAAAAAGCCAGCAAAAGCCATAGTTACAAGAAGTAATTGAACACTTTGGAAATGCCTTGAAGAGCTAATGTAATGCAGTAGAACTTTTTTAAATGAATAAAAGCTAAATGTATAATAATTCCACAGAAGAAGATATAAATGAAAGTTTGAAGTACTAAGTAATGAATTTATAAATGTTTAATGTAGTGAGACCAAGCAGTACCACCTTTTGGTAATGTGTGTTAAACATTAGCAATGTTGTTACTTGGAAGACACAAATTAAAAAACCTGGCAAACGTTTACCTCTTCTTATTTTGTGTCTTGTATGCTTTGCCTGTTTTATGATGATGATGTTGTCTGTATTGATTGTCCTTGTTCAGTAGAATTTTGTACATTTGCAAATTGAATTTTTAACTATAGGAAAAAAGATAAAACAATTAGACTTAACTAAAAATTTTTCATTCTTTCATAGTGTAACTAATGATACTTTAAATGATCTCATGTATCACTTAAGAATAACAGTAACGGCAGTTGCATTAACCTGGAAAATGTAGGAATAGATTTTAGCTCTGTTAATAGAACACAAAACATTAGTTTTTAATATCTTGCTACATGTGGTGTTTTTAAATAAGAAGGAATGGAAAAAATTGATATCTGAAGAACTTTGATTTAAAAACAAATCTATGTAGAGGATGATGGAGGTTGAGGTCTAAAGTGGAAATGGTCCCTAGAGGAGTTATCACTCTAAAGGAGAAAGTGTTTTCTTCTAAATTGAGTATAAGATGTTATGTATTTAGTACACAGGATCAGGTGCATATAGTCCTTTACTAAATAGCCCAATGATTTGTGCTCGTTTTCTCTACACTTATTACTCTATCTTGATCTGTGGTGATGCCATCTTTAGGAAGTCAGAGAATAATGTTAGTCCAACCTAGGGGGTGCACACCTGCACATGCACACACCAGCAGTGTGTGCTAATATTGTTTTATTTTACTCTGGACCATGTATGTGCTGCAGAAAGATGATAGTTACCTAGCACATAGATATCTAAAGAGAAGAAATAACTGATATATGTATGGTGGTGTTTCACAGAATTCTGAATCAGAAAAAAATAATAACAGAATCTTAGGATTGGAGGGGGTTTAAAAAACCATCTAAACCAACTGTTCATCTCATTACATCATTCTTTACTCTGAGGCTCATTTCTGATGGTGTTACCTTGGAAGATGACTAATTTCTAGTGCTTGTTTTGAATTTAGTTTCTGGAATGATTTCCTAGCTTACCCTGTAATATACTGCTCTGTACTGAAAAATTTTACCTCTTTTTTTTGTTCGATGAGGATAATCTTCTTTTGTGAGTCATATCTGGTCTCTGAAAACAGTTCCTAAATTGGAGTCACTAAAATAATCCATGTCATGACAGTGTGGTTGGAGTAGGCCAAGAATGGGGAAACTTTTCATGTTGGAAGGCCGCACTAATTAAGCTGTAATCAAATAAGGCTGCATTCAAGAAACTTCAATTAGATATACTTAAAAAGGTACATTATTTTGTAAAAGATCTAACTGCTATGTACTTAATAATTTCAAAAATGAAAACTATTAGCTACCTTTAAATTAACAAACCTTTTAATGACTTTGTTGTGTCTGCTTTTTGTTGGAAAGCATTTGGATATTTGCTGCAGCATGAAGTTCCCCAGTTTCAGCTGATACTCTAGGTGGGTATCAGTCACTTTTGACCTTAAGGGCATTTGGTTTGGGTTAGGTAGAAGAATGCAAATTCGCAGCAATAAGTTGTTGAAAAGCAGGAAAGCATTTGTTGGGCATGCGTCTGAAGGCATGGGTATTCTACTGCATGTTTTCATATTTCAGTTGGATTTTTCTTAACATCAAACAATGACTTTAAAATCTCATCTACTGAAAGCTCAATCAATTCTACCTGTAGTTCCTTAGGTGCTTTGATGATATCAACTAGGTGAGACTGAAATGCTAATTTGAGTGTGATGTCATGATTCTCAATGTCAGTGAATCTTTCATTGTATTCTCCAATTAATAGTTCTATAACAGCTGTGCATTCTTCAAATGATTTGCATATATCATCTAGTTCATCAATGACCTTTGCTAACTGGGGAAAATGTTCATCTGAAATTTCCTATTGAAGAAGTGTTTTGTAAAAAAGATAGCTTTTCTATAAATGTTTGGATTTTTTTGCCGTGTATCATATATAGACTGAGTTTTATCTTGCAAAGAAATATTAAAGTCATTTTGATTTGACATGATATCACACAGAAATGCTGCATTCCTATAGAAATCTTCTTTCAATAATTCACATTGATGATTCTTTTCTTCATAAAATTTAACTATCTGTTCTTGCAGAGATAAAATTTTGGCTAACATCTGTCCTTGCAATAGCCAATGGACTTTAGAATGATAAGACAAATCCACACTGAATACCTCATTGTTCAACTTGAGCATATTACAAATCTGATGATGCCATGTTGCATTTGCAGGAATATAGTTAACAATACTTACAACTTGTTGCAACATGTCACTTAATAGCTTTAGCACAGAGATTTTGCTGATGCAAGATACAATGAAAAGAAATGAGAGCATCTGGATCTGTTAATACTTTTTTTTTAATCTGTACAATACACCCTTCATGTTTTCCTGTTATGGAAGGAGCACCATCTATACATATACTCACTAAGTTTACCAAATTCAGTCCAATTTCATGACATTTATCTAGAGAGTTATTGAAGATATCTATCCCCCTTGTTCTGTCTGCAAGAGTGCCCAAAGCAAGTAATTCTTTGTAGCAAAGAAAATCTTCTGTTAGGACCTGAATGAAGTATAAAACCTATGCCGAATCAGTAGTATCAGTTGATTCATCCAAAGCAATTAAATGATGTATAGTTTCCTTTTGAAGTATTGCATGAAGTTGTTCCCTTAAGTTGAAGCCTGATTCATGCTGCCGATCAGTTTTGGTTCTCCTTGAAAGAGGCAGTCATTTGATCTTTGAAACGTTATCAGGATCTAAGCATCCTATAACTTCAACAATGCATTCTTTCACAATTTCTACATCATTGAATGGCTTCCCTTTTTTCTGAGTATATAAGCTACTTTATAAGTTGCTTCAGTGGCATTATTTCCAGGTCTTATTGCTGTTTAAAAGAATTGTCTTTGCTTTTGCTTTTCATCTTTTAATTTCTAGAATAAAACCTTTCATGGCTCTCCCTCTAATTTAAAATATTTGTGGTCCTTATGAGTGTTATAATGCTGATAAGCATTGAATTTCTTTAATGTTGATATTGCAGTGTCACAAAGCAAGTAAATCACCTTATCTTTAGGAGAAACAAGATAATATAGCAATTCCCAATCCTCATTAAAAAATCTGTTTTTGTCCTTCAATGTTCTCTTATTCTTCTTTGACATGATGGGCTGTCAAGCAGACAGAATTAAAAAATACCGTCGAGG
>NW_012153507.1:753678-762519 GCF_000956105.1 Propithecus coquereli
ATGTTCATTTAAAAAATATTAAACACGAACAAAAATGTATTAATAAAAATAAAAAGATTTGTTCTGTAAAATTTGTATTCAGTCAAAGGCTGTACTAAAGGGCCTAGAAGGCCACATGTGGCCTTAAGGCTGCAGGTTCCCCACCCCTGGAGTAGGCTTATCAAGGTGAATATTCTGGATAGTGTTTCAGTACTCATTTTCTAGTCCTGTATCTTTATAATCACATGCTGAATGTAATTTTAATACTAAAAAAGATACACAAAAACATACTATATCTGTTATTTTCATAGAACAATAGACTAATTTCTTTATTAGCAGATGTCATTTTATGAAAGTGGCATCTGACAAAATTTCATCTTGCTCTCAATTACCTAAATATAAGAGATAATCCTGACTGAATTAAAACTCTCTGTTTAGTGTCAAATTAAACAGATACAAACTCATTTATGAAGGGTCTTCCCTTGGAAATAAACTCTTTAATTCAATAACTATCTAATCCCAAAATATTTCACAGAAGATGAACACCTAGTTAAATTCATTTCAAGTACCAAAGAATCTTCCCGTAATAACATTTACATACTAATTTAAATTTAATTATACAACATAAAATATTTAGAACCATTAAATACAGAATGATTATTTTGAATTGTTAAGTGCTTCTAAAATCATTAACATATTAATATATTTTGAAATAATGATTTAGCCATTTAAGTAAACTCATCATTTTATTCATATTAAAATTTATCTGGAACCTACAATATACTTAACATCTACAGAGACATTACTACCTGAACATTTACTGCACTTAAAAGATGGAATTCAATCAATAAAAATGATTTTTTATAACATTAAAACAGAGAGTTTAAGAAAGTAAATATGTTGTTATTTTATTTTGCTTTGCTTTGTTTTGGCAAAAACGTTATAAATGGCCAAACATATAGGCATGTGACAACGCATTAAAATATATTTTAAACTTAATGGGCATTAAAAGTAAAGTTCACTAGTAATTTCATGGGATTTTTATCATGGAATTATAGGAATAGGAGAGAACATATAGTTTTTTTCTGTATCATTTTAGAATTTTCCTATTATAGTATATTAATATTAATCTGCTTTATAATGGTGTCATTGATGCAGATTCTATAATATAGATCATTCTAGTATTTAACCACATCTCCTATTAAGAATGATTTTGTCATCTATTATTCTTTAAACCTCTCATGACTTTAAACTTCTTAAGCTCTGTTCTCTGTGGAGATGGGTAAATTCTAATGATCATACCATATATTATTATCTTAAAATCATTAAGTCTTCTCTTTTGTAGATATTTTTAGCATTCCTTATTTTACATGGGTCTAGTTTTACAAACACTTTCATTCTTTGTATTGCTTTCCATTTCATATTTGCCTTTACCAAAAAAGCATCAAACTGTTTCTTAGCACCTTACAATTATGCAAACTCTTGTGGAATTTTTATTGCTTTGGATATATTTTTTCTGATTTTATTTTGTTAAACTAGTTTCCACTATGATTCTAAGATCTTTTCTT
Source organism: Propithecus coquereli (assembly GCF_000956105.1). Lineage (NCBI taxonomy): Eukaryota > Metazoa > Chordata > Mammalia > Primates > Indriidae > Propithecus > Propithecus coquereli. The sequence goes on from NW_012153507.1 coordinate 755,226, forward strand.
TCTTATACTTGTGTCATTTCCTATCTAAGCCTTATATTTCTGTTTTTCATTCTAGTGGTGTGTAGCTACTCTACATTGTTGATAGTATTTATATTATAATCTTTTTCTCTCTGGTATTGATTATCTAATCACATTTAATCATCAGCAAACTCAAAAAACTCTTAGCCTCCCTGTTTTATTAGAGGCATTATCCCAAAATTCTCCTTTCCGACAGATAAAAGAGAAAAAGTGAATTAATACCACTGTTGAGTTACAGAAAACAGAATCATATTGCACGTCTAGCAGCCAGAGACATCATTCTGTTCTACTTGATCCATACTTTGCAATTCAATTTGATCTTAATCATTCCCATGGAGTGGCTGAATGAACTTAATAATTCAATTTATAACTGTACCATACTTATATGATAGTATTCAAAGTGCCTTCATTTAAACCATCTCTTTTAAAACTGGGGAGAAAGGAGTTAAAGTAGCTGGTCTGCAACATTTTCACCACCTTTGTGAGGAAAAAGACATGGGGATGTTGCTGGGAGGGGCAGGAGGGAAGCAGAGAATTCAATATAATCTCCTTGTAAAAAGATGACGACTGGATCTTCTGGTAAATGAGCCAATGGTATTGTAAGAAAAAGACCTTGTCTATGGAATGTTCTTAGCAGGATGTTACTAGTTTAGGGTTGCTTATGGCAAATAAACTCAGAATCTGTGGATTTATGGAATGTGAGAAATATGTAAGCTTTCAGACTAACTGGGGTATCAAGTGTAGTTGTTTAATAGCCTAAAGGTCCAACAGCTGTGTGGGACAAGCAAAGGCAATGAAGCATTTCAGGGTCATGAATGGATGAAGGTACTGGATCCAGAGGGTATACAAAGTGGGGAACAACAAGTTTTATCTTTGGAGAGAGGATTTGGAGAAGGATCCCGAAAATGCCATCTGTACCCTGTACACAAATCAGATACACGAAAGTACCTCAGCCAATTTCATGGTGAGTAGGACATAAAAAAGGTGAAGAGTCCAGGTGTGGTGGCTCACACTTGTAATTGCAACACTTCGGGAGGCTCAGGCAGGAGGACCACTACAGACCAGGAGTTCAAGACCAGCCTGAGCAATATAGCAAGACCCCTGTCTCTACAAAAAAATAGATAAATTCGCTAGGCATGGTGGCATGCACCTGTAGTCCCTGCTACTTGGGAACTGAGGCAGGAGGATAGCTTGCGCTCAGGAGTTTGATGTTGCAGTGAGCTATAATGATGCCACTGCACTCTAGCCCAGACAACAGAGTCAGATCCTATAGAAAACAAAACAAAACAAAACAAAAAGTGAAGAGGCAAAAACTAGCAAGTAACTCATGGGGAAAAAATCTCAATCATTAAACCAAAAAATAAAGTAAAATTCTTTCTGTTATTTGAACTCACTGGGAAAGCTTCCAAATGAAACCAACAGTATGAATTTGAATGTTTGAACCAGCAAACTCTTGCTTAAATTATTAGGGTTACCATATATCTGTATCCATTTACAACTTATTAATACAATGGCACAGTTGCTGCCAAAGTGCACAGGAAATTTTGTGTAAGGGATCCAGAAATACTGGCATTGGAGTGGAATAATTATCTCATTTTCATTAGCTCAATGTTAACCCCTAATGAAGTTGCTTATTCATACTAGCTGTCTGTCTTAGAGAACTCATCCTACACCACATTGGTGATGTTATCATCCTAGTATTTAACCTACAATCTCATATTTCCTGAGAAACTAGCTGTCTATGAACGGAGTACTGAGACACAGTCTGTCTTATGGGGAGGAGTGCCGAATGGAGGTCACAGAGAGCATAGTACTGGACCATGTGGAAAATAATGTTTCCTTTGAGCATCAATCACATTGTACCAGTAATACCCAAATAGGATGTGATTGACAGCAAGCAAAGAAAAAAATGAGAGGGCTGATGACATCATCGAAAAAGGAGCTCTTAGCAGAGCCTTCTTATTACCTATGGAAGAAGTTGGCACAAGACCTCCTCTTTAAACTACCTTTTCTTTGGCTCCGAGCACACACACTGTTCTACATTCCAAAAAACACATATATAAAAGTAGATCTAATATATAAAATAACTAGATGTTGAATAAGTCTGAGTTATTCTTTTCTCTTGGTTTATTTGTGACCAAGGTCCTACCCAAACCATTTTTCATCTTTACCATTCACCTTAATACACACATGTGTGATACACACATACACACACACCCACACCCACTCCATCCCTTGCCCATCTCAGTATGCATTAGATACTCTAAAACTGAATGTCTAGGAAATCCCACTATTGGGAAAGCTAGTGTTCAAGCCAAAGCAATCAAAAGATTATTTTATGTGTATGAAGAAATATTATAATGTAGAACAATATTTCTCAAAATATGCTCTTAGATCAGATACATCAGAATCCCCTAAACTATAAAAATGTAGACTCCTTGGCTTCCCTCCAGATTTTGGGTAGGGATCAAGAAATCTATATTTTTACCAAATCTTCTTTGTGACTTCTAAGAACAATGATTAGTAGAAAGAACACTGGATTATGTGCTTCTAGAAGAGTTGCTAGTGTCATGTGGCTGCTTTTCTTCTCTTTCTATCTGAGTAGACTTGGATATGTTATAAAAAGACCTTAGTTTTCTCATCTGTAAAATGAGGCAGTTAAACTGAATGGCCATGGAGGGGTAGTCCAGGTGTAATTAGTACGATTTTTTGCCCAGTTGTTCAGTATATTTTAAAATGAATTATCCATACAAACAATGCTCTCTTAGAGGATTTGCCTTGGAATTCTTCATTTCCCTGTATTCTCTGAGATGCCTCTGATAGCCACAGGAGCAATGACACTTGGGAAAAAAATATGTTTAGTGAGAAGAATGCCAATGGTTACAAATTCCTGGCAACTTGTTCAGTTCTCTAAGTAATTGCCTGTGGGGCTACTTCATCTGATACAATAGGATGTGATCCGTATATTGATGAGCAAAACATTATTGCATCTCTTTTAACTACAAGTCTATGAATTTTCTCAGGAATTTATATGCAGTTTAAAGAAATTTGAATTAAAAAATTGTTAGTCTTTGCTTTGCTTTTCATAACATTTCCCCGTAGAAGATATCTCTGTAAATAACAGCCACAAAACTGCTATAGGTCTATTATTTTTAAATTTTAGTTATAAGCCACATGCCTAAAATACTTTATTTGAAAGTTTGGCCTCCTATGTCATAAATTAGAAAATTGATAGGAAATTGTCAGTGAGAAGACTTAACAATTATGAGCTGCAAGATAACAAAAAAGAATAGATTGTTGTCATAAGATAATGGCTGCTGACTATAAGATAAATGTCAGAGCAAAGTCTGGCCATTTATCAAAAGTAAACACTGAAGAAAAGTATGATACATTTATCAAGCAACTGTTCCAGTTCAAAAGTTTTATTTTTCTTATCCTAGCTAATCTATGATTTAGATGCTGTCATTTCACCTGCCAGGTGTTTGTGCAGCTAAATGACTTGGGTCATAGCCACATAGTTAGAGTTACATAAACTTGATTTTTGAGTGATTATTGTGTTTAGTCTAAGAAAAATCTTACAGTAAGAAATTAATTAAGAAAGTTAATTGATTTGGCTTATTTTTTGTTTCTGTTTTCTTTTTACTTAGAATTTTTTAATGCCCTCATCTATTCTTAAAAGTGATTTAGTGTGGTTCACATTAAAATGTATGTTTAACAGATCAGTAAAGTAGAAATTTAAAAAGCTAGAACTAAGAGGAATTATACTGAAAGTTATTTTAATATAAGCATAATGACTCTAACAAGTATACCGATTGCTCTACGCATCTTACTCCCTGACAGATGTGGCTTATTGAACCACAAATGTGATATTATCATTTGATACTGACAGATCTATTGTCATCAATAGCCATTTATACCCATCACCACTCATAAATTACTGTAAAAAAATAGGAGGGCCACTGCCCTAATTTAACACGTTCTTCCACATTCCAACCATGATGTTGAATTTGGAATCCACTTAACTTCTTAAAACGATGGGACCCATAGGCCAGCTTCTTCAAATGGAAAGCAAACCCCCAGTAATTAGTACGCTGATAAAGTACGTGAGGATCTTTGTATAACTGATACATATACAGGCAGATACACTTTATTTACAGAACTACTTGTGAATGGCATTACTTGGATAGATGCAGTGCAGATTTTCTTCATTTTCCTCTATAAATATTCAGAGAAGCCAAGTATCATCCAGAATTGTGCCCAGTCTCTGGATTTTGCACACTTCTTCTCTTTCAGTTGTGGGAGAGGCTGAACCAAAAAAATGTGGATATCATGGATCCTAAAATATGGTTACCTAAAAGCTTTATAGTGCTTCTTTTCTTCCTTGCTTCCTTTGTTCATTCATGTGTCCAATCAAAACATATTGAATAGTTGCCATGTGTTGGATATTGTATATTGTTAAGGTAAAAAAAAAAAATAGATGACTCTTACACTACTGGGGGGACTGCAAATTAGTGCAACCTCTGTGGAAAAGAATTTGGAAACACCTCAAAGAGCTAAAAATAGAAATACCATTCGATCCAGCAATAGCACTTTTAGGCATCTACCCAAAAGAAAAGACATTCTATAATAAAGACATCTACACCCGAATGTTTATAGCAGCACAATTCACTATTGCAAGGATGTGGAAACAACCCAAGTGCCCGTCAATTCATGAGTGGATTATTAAAATTTGGTATATGTATACAATGGAATATTACTCAATTATAAGAAACGACAGTGATCTAGCACCTCTTATATTTTCCTGGATAGAGCTTGAGCCCATTATCCGAAGTGAGGTATCACAAGAATGGAAGAATAGGCTCCACATGTACTCGCCATAAAATTGGCACTAACTGATCAACATTATGGTGCTCACACAATAGTAGTATTCTCCAGGGATTAGGGGGTTGAGGAGGGGTAAACTCACAACTAATGGACGTGGTGAGCATTGTAGAGGGGAAGGGCATGCCTCTAATCCTCGCTTGGCTGAGGCAAAGTCATAAAATGTAACCAAAATGTTTGTACCCTCATAATATCCTGAAATAAAAACAAATAAAAAAAAAACAAAGGAAAAAAAAGAAAAAAAAGAGATGAACAAGGCATGATCTCTCCATTGAGGAATTCCTAGATTAATGCATATGGATGTATATGAGCATATATATGTATTCATTAGGCTATGAATATATATATTAATATGCATATATGTATACCCACGCCTAAACACACACACATGCATGTTTAGGTAAGGATAAGTATTTAGTATTAAATAGTTCAGTACAACTGGGAACATATGTTTGAGGTAGGGTTTAGGGACAAGTGGGGAATGTCTGGAAATGTAATACAGCTTTAGAATATAAAGGACCTTGAGCACTTTGCTAAGGAGTTTAAATTTTGTCCTATAGGGAAGAGAAAGTCATGGGAAGACTTTTGAACACAGGAATGACTGAGTCTTGCCTGACCATTTGGAGACATCATGAAAGCATAAAATATCGGAAGTGGGAAGTCTTTGCTACACTTTAAGTAATACTTGGTGGTTGCTTGAAAAAGCAAGGAGGTAGTAGAGGTGATGAGAAGGGCATTGACTATGTGAGAGACTATATTAACAGTTCCTGGTAAATTACTTAGGGATATAACAGGAAAGAATGACTCAAGAATGATTCTGATGTTTTTAGCTTGGAAGTATAGAACTGTGGTTAAAAAAAAAAAACTTCATGGTGAAACTATAAAGCTGGTTTTATCACCTTTTATCAGTGTGTTCCTAGGCAATTTGCTCAAATTCTTTGTGTCTAAATGTTCTTACTTGTAAAATAGATATAATAGTTATTTTTACCTTAAGAGGATTGTTGTATTAATGTGTTAGTGTATGCAAAGATCTTAAAATGCTGTCTGGAATATAATAAATGTTGAACAAATGTTTCTTCTTATTATCATATCACTTTTATCATACATCATTATTATCATTATCATGATGCCATTATCTGAAATAAAGTATTCTAACAACAAAGGAAATTTTGAGGAAAACAGAATGAATCCTACTTTGAATTAATCAAATATTTTAATCAAACATCCAGTGATAAGTAGGTCATCAGAGAAGCAGTTCTGGAAAGACGTAAAACTTCTGGAAAGAGTATACAAATTTGGAAGTCAACCATGTACAGGTCACATTTGAAGCTGTGAAATAGTTTGGATTGCCCAAGGGGAAAGTATAAGAAAAGAAGAAAAGAGAGGAATATTGAGAAACAAAATAATCTTCCTAGAAATACCAATATTTAAGCAATGGGTAGAAGATGGGCCATCGTAGTAGTCTGAAGAGCAAAGATATAAAAGAAGAACACAGAAAGATGGGTGGGATAACAAAAAAGGTAGAGCCAATAAGAAGATGAAGACAACTACATTGTCAAATTATTGGAATTCAACAAATAATTGTTGTGAATGAAGTAATTAACTGATTTGATAATTGAGAAACCATTGGTGACGTAGCAATCAGTTTTCATCCTGCTGCTTTCACATTGATTAGCATGTGAAAAAATTGAAAATAAATGTTAGACTAAAAAGGCAGTTTAATGTTAGGGATGAACTTCGGATTTCAGTGGGCTAAATTTTTAATGGAAAAATGAGGAAAGCTATTAATATACTTCGATAAAAATATAATTGGAGACAATACTATCTATTAAAGTGAATTGTATGCCACCTAAATTTGCTTTCATACTATTATTCATATCAATGTAAGAGTGGATGAGTCAGCAAGTTATGTCCATGGGCTAAGGAAAGAAATCACCCATACATGGAGAGAATAAAATTGGGAGAAATTAGGGAAAAAATGGAGGAAAAAAGGAAGTAAAACTTTTAAGTCAAGTAAACTGGATATAAGCAAGTTAAAATCCAAAAACTGCCTGTACACAGGTAATAACCAATTAAAAAATAATAATGGAAAAATGATTCTATTTACAGCAACAAATGTAAAATATGATAGTTAAGCATCATTTTATCTTAACAAGAAATGAATGAGACCTACGATATTTTGCTTGGCTCAACGGAATGAGTAAACAAATTCCTGAATTAAAATACTGGAAAAAAATTTTTATCAGATTTTTAAAAATATATTTCATTTAATTTCAATAAAAATCTTGATAGAATATCTTTAGGAAATTTAAAAATCAATCCTAAAATTTGTATAAACAAACAACTTCTGGTAAGATAACTTTGAGAAAAATTAGTAAATAGCTGAAGAGAACGA
>NW_012153507.1:763664-775788 GCF_000956105.1 Propithecus coquereli
CCAGATACAATTATTAATATTAATTTTCTTCCACTTTTTTGCTTTCCAATAAATGATGACAGGAAAAGTAATTTGGGAAGTAAAAAATTGTTTTGTTTATGGCAAATCAATTATTTAGAAAATGAAGTTTAGTGGTGATTTTAGGGAAGAGTGTAAAGAGCACTGAACTGCTTATCTGAACTCCTGGAAGCTAGGCCAGTTTAACCATTACTACATAAACTTGAGCAAGACTCACAGTTGTTTTAGAGTTCAGTTTCCTCAGTTGGAAAATAAGGCATTTGTTTTTAAATCACCACTAAGATCCTTTCTGTCCCTAAATCTCTATGACCATAATTTCAATAACAGCCACTCCACAATTATAGCAGTAGTAATAATTTCATTTATTGTCACTTTTAAGCTGGGTGTGGTGCAAAATACATTCTATGAATTATTCTATTTAATTCTTGCAATGATAATAGGTTCTGTTATCAGCTCCATTTCTTAATGAGAAACTAGGAGTTCAGAGATATCGATTAATTTGCCCAAGGCCATATAGTTGCAAGTGGCAGAGTCAAGAGTCAAACCCAAATGACTACAAATCCCAAGCTCGGAACCACTATACCACACTCATCCTCTATTTCTGTCTTATTTCTAAGCAGCCAGAGCATAGAAATGGCTGGTTGCAAATGTGGAAAATGTGCATCAAATATGCTAATGGTGTACAAAGCTGTGTCTTACCGCTATTATTCTCTGCAGCACCTCATAGATTGTCTTACAGATGTATCTTTGTTGAATAAACTAAAAGACAGCGTTTTTTTTCCTCTATGTACCCAATCATTGGGATCTTTGGAAACAAATCAAGAGGGAAGATCATGTTCAAAATTACTAGTCCGTGATGGTTTGAGGTACACAATTCACTGTAAACGTGGTACATACCTCAACATGATAGTAACATAGTTATTTTTGTAATATATTTGTCTTCCATATTTTTTTTAAAAGACCACATTTTTTTCTGACTGTGATGTCCACTGGTTAACTTGTTAGTGAAAGATAAGATTTTCTGAAGTTACCATTTTTGTGCTCTATTTTAATTAAAATATTTTGTCGTAAGTAAAACAATGCACAAATGTGGCTAAGAAAAATTTATCATTGCTCTAAGTATGAGTAAATTTGAACAACAGATTATTTTTTTAGCAGTATGTAATTACATACCACTCATAAAGCCTTATTTGGCAGGCACATGTCAAAGCCCGCATACGTGGACACTGGAGCTACAAAGAGGAAGCAGGGACTCTTCCTACCCTGGGAGCCTTTCAGTCTAGCTGGAGAAATGCACATAAACAAGCTATCAGAAAACAAGAAGACAAATGCTGTAACTGATAATGTAGGCACAGGGAACAGCACATTATTTCTACCTGGATACATTTCACAGAGAAGACAAGATTTGAACTGCCCTTGGAAGAAGGGTTGAAAAGACGAAGAATATTACTGATAAACGTGCAAGGCAAGTAAAGGCCTAAAAGTCTCTGAGTGTGTAGTATTCACCAGAGCATAGGAAATGTCGGTCTGAATATCAAGAGTAAGGTCAGGTTAGAGAAATGGGCTGCACATCATCAATATCTAGCTATTAATTAAAATGTTGCATAGCATAAAAGGCAGAGCTAGAAGAATAGGGATCAGAGAGAATGATGGGGAACGAAAACATTCAAGGGCACTGCTGAGGAAGAAGCGCTAGGGAAGGGGTCCCAGATTGTGCTTTATCAAGTTGAATCCCCCTTTATTGGTTCTTTCTCCAGTGTTACCTCTCTTTATCTGTGTAACCTTGAGCAACCAACCCTCATCCCAGCACAACTTCTGCCATCTGTGGAATGAGGGAATAAAACTAACTCATTCATTCCCAGCCTGGGTCCCCAAAGGTGCTAATGAAGTTCTTCAAAATGAACTAAAACTCCATTTAGATTTGCAACATGACAAAATAACAGCATACATTGCAGCTTGTATACTGATAGAAATCCTTCAAAATTTAGCATCTGCAAGTAAACTAATAAAAGAAGCATTACTAGTGAAAAATTGCAAGCCATTAGCCCAGATGGTTACTAGAATCCTTTCCAGTTCTAAAAACCTATTATTTTATTATTTCAGTGAATATTTGCAGAGCTTGTTTTTTAACATAAAATTTATACTCCACCAAACAATATTCACAGTGTCCCCATCCCTGAGAATATAGCCTGCCTTGCAGCTGCACACGGACCATTAGCCCACAGCCGTTGATGTAAAATGTGATGATATCTGTTTTCTTTGGTTTATTGAGAAACAAAACGTGGCATTTAAAATCAGTCATTTCTTGGGAAAAAGGCAAATAGCATAATTAAAATAAGATTGAGTTGTGAAGATGAATTTTCTGAGGAAGCCTAGTTTATTAATGTCTACTTAGAAGTCAGATTTTTGTTTAATTATAAGATTCTTGGAAGAAACTAAAATTAGACTTCTGGCATATCTGTTTTCTCCTTTTAAAAGGGAAAAGAGCATAATTGCTCTCACCTTATACTTTATAAAGTTTTCCCGAAGAATATTTTGGAGTCCCTTTGTTCTTTTGAGCATTGGGGTTCAAAAATAAGATCATTTAAAAACAATACAGCCACCTACATAACCATATTTTTTAGAAGAAAATTACCTTCATCACTAAAAATTTGTTCTTGTAATCAAATCAAATATTGTAATTGTATAAAGTATAACTGATTAATCGGAAGATTTTAGTTTTTAAGCAGTACATATACGTATATATTATACATATGCATATGTATTTTTTCACTTTTTTAAAAAGACTCAATTATTAGCAGAAAGGTACTACATCACATAAATCAAAAAGATGACAAAAATTTGGTTGTATTAGGAGCCATGTTTGAAACTAATGATGGTGAAAATCTTAAACAGTAGGAAAACAATCAAGGCTGCATGTTCTCCTTGGATACATCAGAAACCAAGTCATTGACGAGGATTTAATATTAAGAAAACTTGAGAAAGTATGGAATCCTGAATTTTAACTTTTTACCGCTTCATATTTAGCATCTGGAGGAAAATGATGGGAATTCAGTGCTTCAGAAATGAATCCTAATCTTCTGACAAATAAATATACTAGTTTTCATTCTTGCAGAAGCAGTATTCACATATTTAAAAACTCAAGTATGTATAATTTTTATTTTCTTAACTTTTAATAATTTATTCATTTCATTATATTTTGAAATGAACATTAATGGGCAAAATATTATACATACCAGGATATTCTTATAATATGAATCTAATAGAAATTAATGCACATTTTAAACTTTTAGATTTTTAAAACTATCCTTCAAATTCAGTCTAGTGCTTCATCCGCTGAATATTAATATCAGTTAGCAAATTCCTTGAATTTTATGTCAACTTAAATGCACTGGCTGATTTGACAGTGGGTCAATGAAGGAGCCCTGTAGAATTCTTAAGTTCAATATGTACATTAAGATAAGCAAGAAAATGACGTTTCTTTTCTTCTCCTCTGTGTTTTGCAGTAGGTATTAACGCATATTTATAGCCCAAAAGAGCCTATTAGAGCAGCCTTTGTTCTTCCACCTCTTAAAACATACCAGAAAAGGATACTTACTCAAGCTACACGGTTCATTCCGTGTCACCAGCCTATTATTTACTATAAATAGTGAAATGACTGGGAGAGTGGTCTGAATTGAGTTGTGACTCAGGGCAGTCAGTTTCTTGGTGGGTAACATTTCCATGGTATTCAGAAAAAGGCCAGATTTTTAGTACTTTTTATTAGGATGCGATACTACATAAAGAATGCTTGCATGTTTGCATTTTCTTTATCGAATGGCATTCTTTAAATTGATGCTGAGATTTAAGAAAATATAGGAAGACTATTTTGGGGTGGAGTCCAAAGGAGGAAAAATTAATGAGAATTATTAAAATATCTTTGCAAAATGTCAAGGACAGCAGATTCACTTGATAGACCATCTTGCGGGTAATCTGGACATTATCTGAGAGCTTTCATGTGGCTGCTGAATTAATTTACACTACTTTGTATGTGTAAATTATAGTCTTCCTTCATCCAAGGAGAAAAATATCCACATGTCTTTCTTTCATTTGAAAATGGATCTGCTGGGACCAACATATATACTTGGCATTGGCTTCCTACGTATAAAGTAAATAATTTAAATTATTGTCAATGTATTATACTGTTTGATATATAGAAATATAAAGACTTAACTCCCAATAAAATTAAAATTTAGCATAGGCATGTTATAACATTGTTTTATGTTTGCATTGTTATTTCCCCAGGGGCAATTGAAGTGTTTCTAATAGTAGTTATTTAGTTCTCAAATCTACCACACGAAGTGCTCAGCAGCAAATATTTTTGACCCTGCTTCACAAATTGGAACACTTTTGTGAGGTTTATATTTCAGATAAACAAATAGACCATAATAAGGAAATGACGCTTATTAGTTCTCTGAAAGCTCTCTCCGTTATTTTATGCATTTGCAAAATTTTTACCAAAGCAATATTCTTACATAGCCTAAAACCATTAAAGAGTACAAAATGTCTAGTAAAGAAAAACTTCATATACTGATTCTCATTATTTTAACTTATTAGTTTCTGAAAATCTTGAAACAATTTCCTTCAAATTTTAATTCAAAACTCAATATGCTTTGGGTTATATTTTTGCATTATGAAACTATCTAAAGTTTTTTAATTTATATGGAAAACATTAGTTCTTTCTTTATGAAATAAATGGATTTTCAGCTTAAAAAAGGGGGGGGAACAAAAAGAAAACTTCAATTCCCTCCCCAGCCCTTGCCCTTCCCTAGATTGATACCCCAGAGACACAATACTCATGGTGTGATTTTCTTTATATTCTTAGGTATTCAGTGAGCCCTTGCAATCATGACCTTAGTTATTTTCTTGTTATTTTTAAATAATTTTTAAATTATTTCTTCTCTGTTCTATTTCTGGAATTCTTATGAATCAGATGTTGGACCTTCAGAATTGACTCTAATTTGTTTTTTCCATTCTACCTTTTCACCCTTTCATTTTTATTCTACATTCTTGGAGATTTCCTCAATTTTGTCTTCCAAACCTTCTGCTGGAACTTTAATTTTGGTTATATTTCCAAGAGCTTTTTCCAGCTTTTTGGCTGTCCTGGCTTCATATCATTCTGCTTTTATTTCTTATATACATCTCCTTTTATAACTCTGAGATAGCCACTATATTTTTTCTCTCATGAGCCTTTTTTCAGTGTGCTCGCTTTGATCTCTTTCTTTCATATTAGAGACTTAACCAGATGTTCAATGATCTTTAGTTATGCATTCATATTTGAAGGTAAGGCCAAAAAAGCTAATTGAAACTATTTATGTATGGGTGGAGTTTGTTAAATATGTTTCATTTGCAGTGATTAATCAGTGAATTAGTCTTTTTATTGGGAGAGATCAATGTGTAGGCTCTTGCTTCTCTCTGCCCTCACCCCCAACCATTCAGTTTCTGAAAAGAAGACTCCTCAGTCTCCTTCTCTAGAGATATATACCTGTGGCTAATGTTTTTAAAAATAAAATTTTTATTTTATTTAAATATTAGCAGATATTTTCAGATAATATTGGCTTCATAGAATGAAATAGGAAGATTTCCTTCCTCTTCAATTTTTTAGACTAGTCTGAGGAGAATTGATGTTAGTTCTTCTTTGAACTAATGCTGGTGGAATTTGGCAATGAAACTATCTGGTCCTGAACACTTCTTTGTTGGGAGATGCTTTGATCTCATCACTTTTTACTGTCTGTTCAGGGTTTTCATTCATTTCTTTTAGATTAAATCTTGGTAAGTTGTACATGTCCAGGAATTTATTCATTTCCTCTAGGTTTTCCAATATGTTAGTGTATAGTTGTTCAAAGTAGTCTCTGATGATCTTTTATATTTCTGTGATATCAGTTGTAATGTCTCCTTTTTCATTTCTGATTTTGTTTATTTGGTCTTCTCTCTTTTTTCTTGGTCAGTCTAGCTAGTGGTTTATCAATTTTGTTTATCTTTTCAGAAAACCAACTTTTTTCCCCACTGATTCTTTGTATGTTTTTAAACTCTATTTCATTTAGTTCTACTCTGATCTTTATTATTTCTTTCCCTCTACTAATTTTGGGCTTGGTTTGTTCTTGCTTTTCTAGTTTCTTGAGGTGCATCATTAGATTGTTTATTTGAATTGTCTCCACCTTTGATATAGGTGCTTATTGTTATAAACTATTCTCTCAGCACTGATTTTGCTGTATCCCAGAGGTTTTGGTATGTTGTGTTTTGATTTTCTTTTTTTTTTTTAAGAAATTTTTTAATTTCCTCCTTAATTTTTTCCTTGATGCAGTGGTCATTTGGAAGCATAATTTCCATGTATTTATACAGTTTCTGGCTGCGGTAGGCAGGGCGGAGTGATCCCCAGGCCCCTACCTGGCAGAATGCTCGGTGAGAGGCAGCAGTGGCTATGCTGCAGCCCTGCTACTTGGGAGGGTGGGGTTGTTTCCAGTGACAGCAGCCATATGCAGGCAGGTGGGGGACACATGCTTGTGCTTTAGTCCTAGCAGTGGCTGCCTGTGCTTCATTCATGCTTTAGCCCCACTGGGGTCAGGTCACAGAGATGGTAACTATGGGCAAGAGACTTTGTCTGGGCACGTGAAAATGCATGGTGTCTCTGCTGCTGGCAGCAGTGAGGTCACTGCCATTGGTCCCCAGGTGCAGTTTGTTGGAGACTGGGCTCCCAACATGGTCCCTTGCTGTAGTTCTTAGGATTCAGGGTACATGTATCAGCATCAGTTCCCTCTCTGGAGCAGTGCCATTGCACAGTTTCTGGGCTCCCCATTTTGGTTTTGGGGCATGCAAGGGTTGAGGGGCTCTCCTGTGGCTAGGATTGCAGGAGCCCATGGTGGGAATGTGGACCATTGGGGTTTCTCACTTACCCTTTCCATGCATTGAGTAATCTCTTCAGGCTTCCAGCTGATCCCAGCTGAGCAACTGCCTCCCTTCCCTCTCCTTCCTTGCTTTAGGTGTTTGTTATCAGTTCCCTGTTGAATTCCAGTGTTCTTTCTTGGATGATCTATTGGAAGTGTGATTATCTACTCACTATTCAGGTTTTTCTTTGCAGAGGAGGTGAGCACAAGATGTCTGTAAGCCATATTTTTTTGGGGGGCGAGAAGAGGAGGGGAGACAGGTTCTCACTCTGTTGCTGGGGCTAGAATATGGTAGTGTCATCATAGCTCACCTCAACCCTAAACTCCTGGGCTCAAGCAATCCCCCTGCTTCAAGCTGGAGGAGTGCACCACCATGCCTGGCTAATCTTTCTATTTTTTGTAGAGATGGGGCCTCACTCTTGCTCAGGCTGGTCTCAAACTCCTGGCCTCGAGCCATCCTCCTGCCTCAGTGTCCCAAAGTGCTAGGATTACAGGTGTGAGCCACCACACCAGCCCTGTAAGCCTGCAGTCCCCAATCCCCAGGCCATGGACTTCCATGAAACTAGCCCCTGGTGCCAAAAAGGTTAAGAACCACTGCTCCGAGCCATCTTGATGCCCCTTCTGTTATTATTCTTGAAGTTAAGTCAGTTACTACTCTTCCACTTGCTTTCTGTTTTTTTCTGAAATTGTTGAATTCTCTCAACGGCTGATACTCCTCTCTCTTTCCCCTTTTCTTTGAGTACTTAAAAACATTTTATTCCTTTACAATCATTTTGGTGAGGTTGTTGAAAGGAGAGAAAATAAGTGCATGATATCAATCTACCATTTTTAATGGAATATTATTTTATTAATTTTCTGAATATTCACATCATCAGTTTGTCTTCTAATGTATAAAGATAAAATGTTTCTGAGGATATGTAAGATGGCAAATCCTGTCATTCTACAATCTATTTCTGGTGTAAAAACATCACCTCAGTCAGAAATAGCAAGACAATTAGAACTAGAATTTTTGTCTATAACCTGTATGAAAGCACTAAGAACTGTATTATAATAAGAAGTTAGCTATGAAAATCCATTTCATGACAATAATGTATTTGAATATCTTAGGAAAAAGTACTTGCTAAATTTAATAAATTCTGAGAAAATGAATGTCCACTGTTACAAAACACAAATAATCCAGGTAAAATAAAATAGGGAAACAATAATGATTCTTACCAAAAAGAATGCCCTTGCTTCTACAATTATCTGTCAATGTTACTGCTGTGCACTTGAGGAAGTAGAGTAAATGCAGGCCATTAAACACCAAAGACACACAGATTCATACATATTTATGACTTTGAACTTTTTTCAGAATTATAGTTAAACAGACCATGATGAATAAAATATTCATTGAAAAAATGTTCAACATTTTTATGCTAGTAGCTGTGATCTATTTCTCAGGGGTTGTCACAAGTAATGTTTAATTGTTTCTAAAACAAAAGCCAGAAAGAATGACATAATAAATTTTTAAAAATGGTTATTTGTAAGAGGATTTATAAGTGTAGCTATGAATAACTTCTTTAGTACTTATTTAGAATCTAGGACACATTTCAGTAGACCTTACATAAGAGGAGTGAGATCAATAAGATGAAATTTTAAAGTGTGTTTTTCCATACCTAAGACAATAATAAGTGAAAAATGAAGCACTGAAGTGAAGAGAAAACAAAAAACAAAAAACCTATTTGCTTATTTATTAAATGTATGTATATTCTGCCTATTCCAAAAAATGAATTTGAAGTAAATTATTGCCAATAAAACATTATATTGGGAAAATAATGATTGAACAAAATAAGATATTTAAATGTCTCAATCACTATTTGAAGGGAAATACCTAATTTACCCAACCTCTAATGGAGAACTATGTCTTGTCCATGCACCTTCTTCACTCTCTTTCATCCACAGTCTTTCCTGATGTGTTCACATTCAGTTCCCTAGTTTAAAATGAATGCCATCTATATGACCTTGACTCCTAAATTTGTATTGCCAGCCCTGATATATATATCTTTATCTCAAAACTCATTTATCCAGCTTCCAACTTAACATCTTCTTGGATATGTCTATTATACATCTTAAAAATGGCATGTCCAAATCAGAACTCCTATTTCACTGGCAAATACTTTCCTGTTCTGAATAACCAGCAGCAACACATACCTTGTTTTTTCAAGCCAAAATCCTGGGATTCATTTTTTTTTAATTTGAAAATATGGGGGAATAAATATTTCTGGTTACATGGATCACATCTGGTTACATGGATCACTTTTTAATGCTTGAATAATGGTTATAAATGTGCCTGTCACCCACATATTGTCCATTGTACCCATTAGGTAGGCTATCGCCCATCCCCTGCTCCCTGTCTCCACTGATCGATTTCCATTGAGTTTTACTTCCCTCTGTGCACATGTGTGCTCATTGGTTAGTTCCCATTTATTAGTGAGTACAGGTGGTATTTGTTTTTCCATTCTTTAGATATTTCACTTAGGATTCTTAATACCACTTGTTCACTCAGGTTGCCCATCATAAATTCTTATTAGCAATAACACCAAAATATGTACCAAAAATATATCTGTCTTTTATTCCATCTCCATCAATAAAACCCTTGTCAAACAACAGTCATTTATTTTTATTTCATTTTAATATCTGTGGAATATTTCATTAAAGAAACATAAAATGTATATGTAAAGTTTAAGGAGTATTTTTCAATGAATATTCACCTCCAGAAATAAAACAGTATAAATACTTTTGAGGCTCCTTGAATGCTCTTGTTGATCAAATTGCCCTCCATTTCTCCCAGAAGTTCATATGTTCATCAATTTGTTTTCTTTTTAAAGTATTCCTTCATATATAGATAATACCTTGTTTAGTTTCTTTTGTTTTTGAAGTGTTCTTAAATGGAGTTGCATGGTATATATTCTCCTGCAACTTGTTGCTTTCTCTCAATATCTCGTTTGTGAGATTTGTCTATGCTGCTTTGTCTATTTGTACCTCATTTGTTTTTACTATTCTACAGTAGGCAATTGTCTTAATATCTCATAGTTTATGTACTGATTCTAATCTGGGTAAATAATTGGATGGCTTCCAATTTTTTGTTGCCGTTGTTTCATTGTTGTCATTCTGGATTAAAAACAATGCTGCTACAAACGTTCTGGGAATAGTCTATTGTAAATATGTGCTAGAGTTTCTCCAAAGTACATCTCTAGAGTAGAAGAACTAAGAGCTAAGATTTCCACATGTTCAAATACAATGGATTATGCTAAACTATTAAGTGTTTGTGCTGATTTACACTCCTATTAGCTACATATGAATCTTATTGCTGCCCCATTACCTCACCAATACTCATTATTATCTCTTTTTAATTTTTGCCAATCTGAAGAATATAAGGAAGCGTCCATTTGTGATTATAAATTTGGATTTTCCTGATTACTAATTTAGTCCACCATCTTTTCTTTTATTTAATGGCCATTCATGTTCCCTGTCCTCTGAAATGTACATGTGATAATTGAAGTGTATTTTTTATTGATTGTCTTATAATTATTGATTTGTTCTACAAATTCTATTAGATATTCTTAACATTATAATATTTTGCCCAATATACTTCCGTAAGTATCTTCTTCTAGTTCAAGTCTTGTGTTTTCACTCTTTTTGTGATATCTTCATATAATTTTTAAAAATCTATATTGAATCAAATTTATCAGTATTTTCTTTTTGAATTTGGACTTTTTGAGTCTTCCTTAAGGAAAACTTTCCTAACCCTGAAGCATAAGAATATTTTCCTATATTGTCTTCTAAAGCTTTTAAAGTTTTGCCTTTCTCGTTTAAATATTTAATACATCTTAGAACAAGTTTTGTAAATGACACACGTAAGGATTTAATTTTATTTTTTCTTTTCAAAGAATATCCAAATCCCAGCACCATTCCTTGAGTAGTCTACTTTTTCCCAATCACCAACAGTGTAAAAATCAAGTTTCCATACCTATGCGAGTCTGTTTTTAAACTGTTTTTACCATTGGCTATTTGCCTATCCCAAATACCACACTGAATTATATAACTATACCTTTGTAATGTCTTTGATGTTTTGTATAGCAAGTTTCTTCACCTGATGCTTCTTCTAGAGAGTTTTATCTATCATTGTCCCTTCGTTATCTTATATACATTTTAGAATTAGTTTTCAATTTTCTTTTTTAAAAAACCCTCTAATTAAAAAAATTGTATTGAGTCTATTCAACTATTTTGGAGGGAAATCAAATCTTCAGTATACTCAGCCTCTCCATTAAAAAAAATACTATACTGCTCCAATTTTGGGGGGATTTCTTTATTGTCTTTTAATAAAGCTTTATTATTTTCTTCAGTATACTCAGCCTCTCCATTAAAAAAACATACTATACTGCTCCAATTTTGGGGGGATTTCTTTATTGTCTTTTAATAAAGCTTTATTATTTTCTTCAAAAGTGCTTCTCTATATTTTATTACCTATTTATTTGTCTGTTTGTTTCTAGATACTTCATGTTCTTGGTTGCATTAACCAGGAAGATTTTTTTTTTCTTTTCTGGCTGCCTAGTTGACCATAGTTTTAGAAATGAGAGTTCTTTCATTCAAAATTTCCTAACTGGAATATTACAGTAGCTTTTTAACTGATTTCTCTCTACCTTTACTTTTGTCTCCCTTCAGTCATTTCTCCTCACTATCACACTCTGATATTTTTCTGTTTCCTTATTGTTTGTGACCTGTCTTCTCTCACCAGAGCTCAGCTCTCAGAGAGCAGAAACTTTGTCTTTCCTGATCAACACCATATCACCAGTGTTTAAAACAAAATGGGCACTTTTAAACAATTGTGAGCCACAACAAGGTGAATCACATACATTGTTAATATTTCAGAATGTATAAGTCCAGACAGGGGCTCTACCTTTCTCATAAATAAATAAGTTGTTTTGGCTATTAATTTACCAACATAAGCCAAAATTATGGAATTACAAACCAAAGGATAGTATTTATGAGTAGCAGGTAATATAAAAGGAACTAGTGATCATTTATTTATTGTCATCTGTTCTCTGGATGCATTGACTTACACATTATTTTTGAATAGAGGGTAGAATGACACTGTTGATCAGAGGTTGCTCAGTTCTGCCTTTCGGCCAGTGTTCCACCCA
>NW_012153507.1:776723-778528 GCF_000956105.1 Propithecus coquereli
TTTCAGAATACAAAAATAATTTTATCATATTCCCACTTGTGACTGGTCTAATACTCAGCTATCAGGAAGTTAGAGACACAAGTGAATATGTGTCTTGTAGAAACTGGACTAAGGTGACTAGCTGTATAAGAGACATAAAATTTATAATCATAGACTCGGTGGAAAGATTTTGACCTGTAAACAATAGGAATTATTTTGAAGCATCAGATACTGATGCATTACTCAGATCCCTCAGCACACTATGGTCTTCAGTATTTACATAGTTATGATTACCGATTCTTACTCATATCTCTCCACTCCCCATAGACATTCACTCTAATGTTTCATATACACTCCTGGTTGTATATGTATCCTTGCAAAATACACTGTGTTGTATGTATGCCTACTTTTTACTATTTTATGCAGAACATATTATGATGCATAGTGTGTTATCTTGCTCAATTTCTTGTTTTACCAAATAACATTCATCCGGGTAGCCAAATGTATGTAAGTATTTCCCAAGTCTGGCTATTTGAAAGGACTTACCAGACTCCACAGAGCATACCCATCTAAGACTTTGATTTAAATTTTTTAAAAAGTACAGTAAAAGAGTATAGGCAAGCATTAGAAGTCCAGGGACATCCTATGTGCAAGATATCATATTGGGGAGAGCCCAAAGGCTTTTGGGGCTGCTATAATAAAATATCATAAACCGTGTAGCTTATAAGCAATAAAAACTTATTTCTTACAGTTCTGGAGGTTAGCAAGTCCAAGATCATGGCGCCAGCAGATTTGGTGTCTGAAAGAGCCCTCTTGTTCCTTGAAGATAGCTGGTACATTCTAGCTGTGTCATCACATGGTGGAAGGGGACATCTCACTTTGTGGTGTGGTCTCTTTCATAAGGGCCCTAATCCTGTTCATAAGGGCAGAGCCCTCATTATCTAATCACCTCCCAAAGGCCCCACTTTCTAATACCATCACCTTGGGGATTAGAATTTCAACATCTGAATTTTTTTGCGGGGGACACCAACATACAAACTATAGCAAAAGATAAGTTGCCAGGGAAGTCTGTGTGTGTGTGTTTTCACCAAATAAATGAGGCAAGTTTGCCAAACCCCAGTGAATCAGTTGTAATCATGAAGAAAAAAACAGACCCTGGGAGTCCTCAACACATCATAAATTCCACTGGCCTTACCCTGGCCAAGAATCAAAAACACTCAAGTGCCCAGAAATAAAGATAGAGTTTTCCAATATAGTTATAAGGTAACTTTACCACCAATATAATTATAAATTAACTCTATCTCCACTATGTGTGTATGTGGACATATATGAGTGTGTATATATATATATGTCTGTATACACACTTTATTGTTTCTAATTGCTTTGTAGTAGTTCATGGCTTACATCTTTTAAGTGGTATATAGTTCATTCCCCTGGAGATGGATACCCAGGTTGCCTCCAGTTTCCAACAAGCACAAACAACATTGTGATGTATTTATTCTTGTGGACCTCTTGTGGACCTATGTGAGAGCTTCCCTAGGAAACTCAGGTGTAGAATTGCTGGGTCATCAGTAGGGCAATGATATAATTTATCATTCACACTGAACTAATTTTGAGAATGGAAGGGGACATTATTAATAATTATCTTGTATCAACATCATGAACCAGAACCCACATAAACCAAGGCATATGGTCCTTTGAATCACAGGCTGCATATATACACTTAATCCTCCAGGCTGTTCTCTAGACATCATAAATATACCTGTCTCCACACTTCCTTGCCAATGCTTTGTGTTTTAAAATTTCTAATTTTGCAATTTGACATG
>NW_012153507.1:780338-781013 GCF_000956105.1 Propithecus coquereli
GGGCTATATGATGTTCTTTTTTTTTTCTTCTTGTGTTTTCTATTGAATAATTTCTACTGTCATATCTTCAATTTCATTAATCTGTCTTCCACAATGTCTAATATGTGGTTAATTTCATGTATTTTTTCTTTTCAGAAATTGTAGTTTTATCTTTAGAATTTACTATGAGTCTTTTAAAAATATCCTCTATGTCTCAGTCACTCCTCTACCTTCTTGAACATATGGAACATCTTATTTTTCTGATTCCTTGCTTGACTGGTGATTTTTTTTGTTAGGTTCCATATACTGTGAGTTTTATCTTTGATGATGGATATTTTTGTATTTTTGTATAATTTGTTTTAGTTTTGTTCCGAGGCACAATTAGGTTACTTATAAACAGTTTGACTCTTTCTTTTTGAGGATTGTTTTTAGATTTTGTTAATCAAGACCAAAGCAGCCTTTATTCAAGGACTAATTTTTTTTTGTTTTTTTGCCTTTTATTTTTTATTTATTTATTTTTTTTATTTCAGCATATTATGGGGGTACAGATGTTTAGGTTATATCCATTGTCCTTGTCCCCCCTCCCCCCCAAGTCCGAGTTTCAAGAAAAAATGCTCAACATCTCTAATCATCAGGGAAATGCAAATCAAAACCACAATGAGATATCACTTATCTCCAGTGAGACTGGCCTTTATC
>NW_012153507.1:791308-792241 GCF_000956105.1 Propithecus coquereli
ACTAATGAGTTATAATAATAAAATAATATTAATGACCACTCACCTTTAATGAGCATTTACTATGTTTAGATGTGGTTCAAAACATTACAGATTTCATTTAATGCTCACAACAATTATTTATTATTGTTGTTATCTCTTCCATTTCCTCCCAGCTCACATATCATTTCTTGGCTCCTCCTGCTAAAAACCTCCTCTACAGAGATGACTGGACTGCCTGACTCCTTTCTTCAATCTCTCCTTTGAGCGCACCCCAACCAGGTTTGCCCCACCATTCATCAGAGTTGCTCTTGTCTAGTGTGCCAGCAACTGCTACATTAATGAATCCAGGCAAAACCTCAGTCTGCATTTTACTTAAATTATTAGGAGCATTTTATGAAACTGATCCCTCTTTAGAAGTTCAAACCTTTCCTTTGCTTCCAGAACACTGTACATTTCTTGTTTTCCTTGTACATCACTGGCAATGCCTTTGTGGTCTACTCTGCTGTTTCTCTTCATCTCTATACTCTCTCAATATTGACCTGCCCCAGCCTTTTGCAGCCATCCCATTGGTGATTTCATCAAATTTCATGTTGAGTGTTGTGGCTAAGAACAGAGATCCTTGCACCAGACTGTCTGGCTTTGAATTTCAGCTGAACTACTTTATTAGATGTATAAGCTTGGGCTAGTGATCTATCTCTACCTATCTCTTACCTCAACTATAAAAATGTGGATTATAATGGTACCCATGTCATAGAACTGTTGTCACATTAAATGAGCTAATATCTGTAAAAGGACATAGAATAATGCCTAACACTATATGTTTTTGTCAATACTATTTATTATATATACTCAAATGACTCATGAAATCTACCTAGCCCAGACTTCTGCTATAAACGTGTAAATCATATGTTCAATTACCTATATAATGTCTCTACTTAGAAATCTAATATGCAT
>NW_012153507.1:794238-796392 GCF_000956105.1 Propithecus coquereli
GTTGAGATTATATGCCCTGCTTACAATATTCTAATGGTGTCCCATAACTACTCAGTTGAATACCAGAACCTAGATTTGCCAACATTTCTAGAATTGCCAAATACTACACTTCTAGTTCTTCATGCTCCAGTCTTACCTGACTTCATTTACACATTTGAATGTGTCATGTGTAATGTTAAAATTGACTATGGAGCCTTTGCACATATCATTCCCTCTTTTGAAATATTTTAGCCTTATTATCCTCCTAAATAACATATTTCTGTTTCAGCTTTCATCCTATTACTCACTTCTTCAAGAGATTCAAGGTCAGATTTCCCCATTTTTCTTGTGTAATATTTCATACTATTCCTTCCTTCCAGGGCACTATATCAGTTGTTATTTCTCATTTATTTATGAGATTGTATGATTAATATCTATCCTCCCATTTGGTTTGTATGTTCCCACATAAAGTCAGAGACCACATCTATTTCACTAACCAGTGTATCTCCAGGACCTAGAACAGTTCTTGACACATTAAAAGTGCTTACCAGCTATTTGTTAAATTGAGGAATGAATTAGCAGAGTTATTTTCTCCCATAGGATTCTTTTATTTTGGTCACAATCCTTTTACAACCATTTTTTTTTTTCTGTTGATTATTCTACACTTTTATTTATCTTTTTCATGTGACTAATGTAGTCAAATGTGGTTTGGGCATCTCTCCTTGAGTAAGAGATCATGGATACTATGATTGACAGCACCCTCTAGAACTGTGGAGATCGAATGGAACATTCAAAGACAAATGAAAGGGATATGCTAATCTTGGCAATATATGTAAATAATTGCTAAGAAATTGCATCAAAGAGCTAATAAATTAAGTTGTATTCTAAACTAGGATGTTTAAGAGAAAAGATCTCTGCAACAAAAACTAGAATTGAAATATGCCTTTCTTCATGTCTATATTATTTATGAGCATATAATCATCATTTTTCCTGAGGAAAGAATAAGAATGGCTTCAAAGATATTAAGTGAATAAAAATCAACCAAAAAATGAGTTTTTAAAATAATTATCAAGAACCTTACACATACTATCTGTGTCATAGTCTTTCAGAGCAAGGTATACATCACAATTTCAGTGTTTACAAATGAATAAATTAAGGGACAGAGAGTTAAGAAATATCCCTAAGATTACACAGTGGCAGAGCTAGAATTAAAATCCACACCTGAATGACTCCTGAGCCCTAGTTTGGTGCACTGCAAGCCAAGTTTATGAAAGTTGTTTTGGTGAAACCAAATGAGGCTGGAAATGTATGTCTTTTTTACTTTAAGTCAATGTTTCTTCCCATTTGATGCTGCACTGTGAAACTTTCCAACTAGTTTGGAAATGCTGCATGTCATATACAGTATTCCTCCCTTATCCACGTTTCACTTTCTGTGGCTTCAGTTACCTGTGGTCAACAGGGGTCCAAATATATAAACCGAAAATTCCAGAAATAAACAACTCCTAAATTTTAAATTGTGCATCATTCTGAGTACTGTGATAAAATCTCACACCATCTACTTCCTCCTGCCCAGATATGAATCATCATTTTGTCTAGCACGTGCACACTGTCTTAGTTATAACCTGCTTGGTTATCAGATCTACTGCTGCAGAGCTTGTGTTCAAGTCATCCTTATTTTACTTAATATTAGCCCCAAAGTGCAAGAGTGGTGACACTAGCAGTTTGGATATGCCAAAGAGAAGCCATGAAGTGATTCCTTTAAGTGAAAAGATTCTTCACTCAGTAAGGAAAAAAATATTGTATGCTGAGGTTGCGAAGGTCTACAGTAACAACAAATCTATCCATGAAATTGTGAAGAAGGAAAATGAAATTTATGTATAGTATATATTGGGTTCAGTGCTATCCGTGGTTTCACACCTCCACTGGGGGTCTTGGAATGTATGCCTGGTGGATAAGTAGGGGCTACTCTACTCACAAAGTTCTGAGAAAGTTTTTAGTAAAGAAACAACTTTTTTATTGCTTAACTCAGCAATTCCCAAAACATATTTGAATAGGGAAACTGTTCGGGGAATTCTGTTCCAGAGAAGGTGGAACTGTAAAGTTTTTGGTTATTTTTTCATCTGATGCATACCTGTATCCCAGGAAGACAATTCTGTAGCCTCTATCCCCTTTCTC
>NW_012153507.1:797547-804941 GCF_000956105.1 Propithecus coquereli
TTGCAGAGGCTACGAGACTAGGAGGCATTCTTTGATGCCTCTCTTTCTCTCAGACCACCCATCCATCTCTCAAATCTAGATTTGTCTGCTTTCAAGTTATCCAGAATCTTACTACTTCTCATGTCAACCATTCTAATCCTTGGAAGGCCCTTCACCTCAATTATTGCACTAGCTTGTTTGATCCCCTGTGGACTATGTTCAACATAGCAGAACAGTTATTTTGAAATACAAATCAGATCATATCACTTCTCTGCTCCTTCCGGTGACTTCCTACCTCACTGATTAAAAGCTGGAGTACTTACAATGGTTTATAAGAATTCGCCTAATCTATACAATCCACTCCCTGAATCTCTCTAATCTCATCTATAATCCTCACTTTTTAATTCCACCCTCACTGCTCTGGCCTCCACCCAGGTCCTCTAGCAATCCAGACATGATCTTCTCTCAGACACTTTGCATTTGCTATTCCTTCTGCCTGGAGTATTCTTTTCTCAGGCACCCACATGTCTCTTTCCCTCACTCCTTCAAATCTTTTCTCAAAGTTCACCTTCCCAAGAACTTCTTTCACTACCCATTGAAAATTATAACTCCACTCCAACCCAGCCCTCTTTCTCTGCTTTATTTCTCTCTGTAGAACTCAAGACAATCTGGCACGCTATATCTTTTATATTTGCTTCCTTTGTATTTTTACAGTTTATTTTTTAATTTCAGAATATTACGGGGGTACAAACAATTTGGTTACACATACTGCCTTTGCACTGCCCGAGTCAGAGCTACAAGCATGCCCATCCCCCAGACAGTGCTCACCGCAACTATTAGGTGTGAATTTACTCATCCCCTCCACCCCTCTCCTACTTGCCCAACATTTGATGAATATTACTTCCATATGTGCACATAAGTGTTGATCAATTATTACCAATTTAGTGGTGAGTACATGTGGTGCTTCTTTTTCCATTCTTGTGATACTTTACTTAGAAGAATGGGCCCCAACTCCATCCAGAGTAAGACAAGAGGTATTAATTCCCCATTGATTTTTATGGCTGGGTAGTACTCCATGGTATACATATATCACCTTTTATTAATCCACTCATGTATTGATGGGCACTTGGGTTGTTTCCACATATTTGCTATTGTGAATTGTGCTGCTATAAACATTCAAGTGCAGCTGTCTTTATTATATTAATAGAACGTCTTTTTTTTCCTTTGGGTAAATAGCCAGTAGTGGGATTGCTGGATCAATGGTAGTTCTACTTTTAGTTATTTGAGGTATCTCCAATATTACTTTCCATAGAAGTTGTACTAATTTGAAGTCCCACCAACAGTGTATGAGTGTTCCTATCTCTGTGCATCCATGCCAACATTTGCTGTTTGGGGACATTTTGATAAAAACCGCTCTCATTGGAGTTAAGTGATATCTCATTGTGGTTTTGGTTTGCATTTCCCTGATGATTAGAGATGTTGAGCAATTTTCATGTTTGTTGGCATTTAGTCTATCTTCTTTTGAAAAGTTTCTGTTCATGTCCTTTGCCCACTTTTTAATAGGGTTGTATAGTTTTTTCCTTGTTGATTTTTCTAAGTTCTATGTAGATTCTAATTATCAGCCCTTTATCAAATGTGTAGCATGCAAATATTTTCTTCCATATTGTAGGTTGTTCACTCTAATGATAGTTTCCTTGGCTGTGCAGAAGCTTTTTAATTTGATCTTTTATTTATTTTTATTGTTGCCGTGACTGCCATAAATTCTTTGCCTAGGCCAATGTCTGTAAGAGTTTTTTCAACATTTTCTTCTGGAATTTTTATGGTTTCACGTCTTAGGTTTAAGTCTGTTATCCATCGTGAGTTGATTTTTGTGAGAAGTGACAGGTGTGGATCCTGTTTCAATCTTCTACATGTGGTTATCCAATTTTCCCTGCACCCTTTATTGAATAGGGATGATTTTCCCCAGTGTATGTTTTTGCCTGTTTTGTCAAAGATCAGACAATAATATGAGGATGGTTTTATATCTGGGTTCTCAGTACTGTTCCAGTTGTCTATGTCTCTGTTCTTGTGCCAGTACCATGCTGTTTTGGTTACTAAAGCCTTGTAGTGTAGCCCAAAGTCTGGTAGATTGATGCCTCCCAATTTGTTCTTTTTGCTTAAGATTGTTTTGGCTATACAGGGTCTTCTCTGGTTCCATACGAAGTGTAGAATTATTTTTTCTAGATCTGTGAAAAATGATGTTGGTATTTTAATGGGGATTGCATTGAATGTGTAGATCACTTTGGGTAGTATAGACATTTTAACAATATTGATTCTGCCGATTCATGAGCATGATAGGGTTTTCCACCTGTTTACATCTTCTGCAATTACTTTTCTCAGTGTTTCATAGTTCTCCCTGTATAGGTCTCTCACCTCCTTAACTGAATATATTCCCAAATATTTAATTTTCTTTGATGTTATTGTGAAAGATATTACATCTTCGATTTGAGTCTCAGCTTGACTGTTATTGGCGTATATGAGAGCTACTGATTTGTGTGGATTGATTTTGTATCCTGAGATTTTGCTGAATTCACTTACCAATTCCAAGAGTCTTTTAGTTGAATCTTTGGGATTTTCTAGATATAATATCATATTGTCAGGAAAGAGCAGTAATTTGATCTCCTGTGCCCCCACTTGGATGTCCTTGATTCCCTTCCCTTGTATGATTGCTCTGGCTAGGACTTCCAGCACTATGTTAAATAGAAGTGGAGATAGTGGGCAACCTTGTGTGGTTCCAGTTCTAAGCGGGAATGCTTTCAATTTTTTCCTGTTCAGTATGATGTCATTTGCTTCTTGATCATTCAGCTCTCCCCTGCAGAATACAGGCTCAATGAGGGAAGGAATTTTTATTTTGTTTTTCCCTGACTATCTCTGTTCCCAGTGCTATCAGGGTATCCAGCAGGTGATAGACACTTAAGGAATACATACAGAATAAATTATTTTCTGTACATGATGTATAAAGAAAGTAGGGATCATAGAGATGAGTAATTTCCTCAGACCATTCAAATTTTGCCTAAGGAATCCAAAGTCAAAGCACAGAATTATAACACCCAGGTCAGCATGTAGGGTACACAGGGTTAACTAACTCTGTGAATTACATAGAGGATAATATTTGAGCAGTCGTGTACATACTCTTCATCCTCACTAGAAGGTGACTTCCTTAAGAAAAGGAACAGTTTTAGTCATTTTTATAACCCTGGCACCTAATACAGTGTTAGAATCCCAGAAGCAGTGGTGTGCTGGAGCTAGCTCCCCCAGCTCAGGCAAGTCAGTTGTGCGCCTCTCTGCCAACTCTGCTTTTAATGACATATACTAGTAGCTTGGAATTGGACTTAGTGGCAATGCTTACACCATGAAACTAGCAAACACTACAAGTCAGGGCTTGTTAAATATTTACCTGAAAAATATTACATAGAAGACTGTTTTAAAAAATATTATTGCATGAGTGAATGAATTGAGAGTAAACGGTATAAAGAAAAAATTATAGGCCAATACATCTTTTAGTACACTGGTCGTGTAAACAAGGGGATAAGGAGGTGAAAGCTGTTGATCAATAACTTTCAATGAACATTACAAAAACAAACAATAAAAAATAAAATCCTTGAGATAGAACATAGTTCAATTTTCTACTCCGTGAGGGAACTTTACATGAAGGATCTTAAAACAAGGATATCAACTCACCCCTCTCTTCTCCTCCAGTGCCAAACATAAAACTTCCAATGAGAGGGAATCCAAGGAAATGATGTCCTTTAGATAGAATTCTACTTCTTCCTTCTGGGATAATAAAAAATAAGGGTCCTAATTCCTCCCAAGTATAATATCGCACATAATACATTCTCATTTTGTATTTTATTATTATGTGTCTATTAATATATATGACTCTTCCATTAGAGAAGTTCCTCTTAAACATTTTAAAATCATTATTTCTTTTAAAACAATCACTTCCATTAAAAAAAGGCAAAAATACACAAAAGTATGCATACAATTTCCAGAGGAGCATAGATATTCAAAGTACCCTCCTCTAGGCCCTGGTTATAGAACTCCACACTCCAATGAGAGGATCCCAGGGGCATGCTATTTGTCTAATTTATTTCCTATTCCCAGCCTGTGTGTCACATACTGACACTTAAAAAAAGAAAACAAAATAAAATAAAGAAGACTTGCATATTGAATAAATGGATGGGATGAATAATAATTACTTTGGATGCTTCCTACTGCCCCACAGATCTTCTCTTTTTTTAAACACTTCCCATTTTGTCAACTATTTATTACCAATCATGAGTTTCAAAACCTGTAACTTCCAGATCATTCTTCTCTGATAACTCAGTGTTCTTGATTTGTACTAGAGAAAGTCAAGCTATTGCCTCCTCACCACTACCCCAGATATATAGTTCAAGATTCCATTAAGGTTCCAGACAACTTTGTTATCACCCATGATCCACAGTGATCTTTCGTTTAGCTAAGTCTTTAGATTCTTTTCACCTGAAAGACTATTAAGCTAGGCCCTTCCAATTCTCTACTTCCTCAGTGGACTTTTTAAATCTGACTTTATATTTTTACTGTTAAATTCCATTGTCAGTTTCAACCCAGTAGTCTAGTCTGTGAAGCTCTTTGTAAATTACATAAAATAGTAGCTAGAGCTCCCCATAGAGTGATCCCCAAATTTATTAAATGTCTTATATGTCATCAAATATTTCATGAAAAATGATATAAAAAAAGTTCAATAATAGAAACTAGAGACTTCCTGCAGTTTGATAGTGAGCCATTAACAGGTATTGTTTGGTAGGAAAAGTCTATCAGCTAAAGATTTGACAAATTACTTAACTATCCTACAAGATATATGTATTTACCCTATCCAGAAGAATATCTTAGCAATTATTTCAAATGCCTTGTTGAAATCCAAGTGATTGAGATGAGGCATGGGATCTTTTGTGAACTCTTTCCTTGAGATTTGATTGTGCACACTTCCTTCGTGTTCCCATAAAACTTTGTGCAAGTCCCTATTACAATCGTTACCATAGTATATCCTAATTTTCTTTTGCATGTGTCTCCCTGAGTACTGTGAAGCCCTTGAAGAATGAGTTTGTGCTTCCTTTATCTCTACATCATCGGAACCTTGTGCATAGTAGTTACTCAATAAATATTTGTCGAACAGAGAAGTCAATAATAGAGAGATTCTCATATTTTACCTAGGTCATGGAATTCTGTATAAAGTTTGCAGTTTTCTCTGGAGTTATTCTAGGAAGCAAATGACTAAAAATGACTCACAACAATTTGGGAGAAGAGAGGAGCCAGTTCATCTCTTTGTGCCTCACTTAAAACACTCTTACTATTTTAGCTTCATGCACATATGGAATGTATAACTTGGTTTTATAACAGAGGATAATTTCATCCTTTTAAAACTAAAACCGTACATGCTATTATGGTTATTTCCGGGTGTTTTTTCCCCTTTTATAGTGCACCTTTTGTGTTTCTTTTTAAAAGGTCAGAAATAGTATCTCATTATCACTTCAGAGAAAACAGTTGCCAATGTTTCCATTCGTACACATAATCCTTGGAATATCTCCTTTAAAATCATATCAAAATAATAAAATGCAATAAAACCACAGTGTTCCTAAATACTTATGCACTCTGGTATATAAAATTTACTTAAACTTTTTGTTTGTTGCCTGTTACTAATAAATTTGCTAAGGTATTTGGAGTATAAAATGTCATTATCTTATGCTTGCCTTTTAAAGGCCAGATAAAGATCCATATTTTTCCAAAGCCAAATTCCTATAAGGATACAATCATTGATAAAATATCCAGTGTTCCTGCAAAGAGGTTGAGTAATTAGTTTCTACTAAAGACAAAAAATTCAATGGTGGAGAACAAAATGACCTTGTACATTATGTGCAATCTTTATTAACTGAACTTTAAACTAGCCCTTGAGAATTTTATGCATTCTGCAACAAAAAGGTCAACAGAATAGCAGTGCATTTTCTTATATTTATTTGTTCATTTTTCAAATGTTAAAGTTGAGTGAAAATTCATTCAATTGATTTGTAATCCGATACCAAAGAGGGAAAAGTTATATTCTTCTTGCTTATCCATTTATATTTACATGGAAAATAATATTTTCAAGGAAAAGCAGAAGGAACATTTGTAATAGCAATGGGCACACTAGATGTTGAGCATGTTTCTCATTTCTTACCATTTCTTATTAACAAATGTCTGCAAAGAAATTATTTCGAATTTAAAACACTACTAAATTTTTATATCAAAAAATACTATGTTTAAGGTGCTATTCTAGGCTTCAAAAATACAACATAAATAATATAGTCAATGCCCTCAAAAACTGGAGCCAGTCACAGTGGCTCATGCCTATAATCCCAGCACTTTGGGAGGCCAAAATTGGAAGATTGCTTGAGGCCAGGAGTTTGAGGCTAACCTGGGTGACATAGCAAGACCCCATCTTTACAAAAAAATTTAAAAATTAGTTGGGCATGGTAGTGTGGCCTGTCGTCCCAGCTACTTGGGAGGCTGAGGCAGGAGGATCATGTGAGCCCAGGAGTATGAGGCTGCGGTGAACTATGATTACACCACTGCACTCCAGCCTGGGCTGCAGAGCGAGACCCTGTCTCTAAAAAACTAAATAAATGAAACTAAAATAATCTGTGGGAGTATAGAGGATTTAAAGATGAAACTTTATAACCTGAGAAAGAGTTGAGTTATGCATTAGATAATTAGCAGAATTTCATAAGTTTTAAAAGTGTTACTAAGCAATAGTGAAAATGGGGGCAAGGGCTCTGGAAATATCTAAAGCTATAACTGGAAAATAAAGGACTGTCAACCTAAAAGACAGAGGCTGAGGCATAAAATACAATTTTCTTTAGAAAGTTATCATTGGTGACAAGACAGAAGGTGTAAACACCGTACTTGCCCTTACAAAAGTGAAGAGGCTCTGGGCTGTGACAGTGGAAGTGGAATTAAAAGGAGGAGAAAGATTTATTAAAAATTAGGATTATTTCTTTTCTTCTATTTGGATTGAGATTGGTTTGATCTCCTTTTTCCAAGTCCTTGATTCTATTTATTAGGTTATTGATTTCTAAACTTTCTGTTTTTTGGATATGAGCATTTATTGCTATCAATTTTCCTCTCAGGAATGCTTTTGCTGTATCCCACAGGTTTTGATAGCTTGTTTCTCCGTTATCAGTTAGTTCGAAGAAGTTCTTGATTTCCCTCTGTATTTCCTCCTTGACCCAGGAGTTAGTCAACAATAGATTGTTTAATTTCCATGACTTTGTGAGGTGGTGAGTATTTCTGTTGGAATTGAACTCTAATTTTATACCATTATGGTCCAAAAAAGTACACGGTATAATTTCTATATTTCTGAA
>NW_012153507.1:813722-816788 GCF_000956105.1 Propithecus coquereli
GAAATCAGTCTTTACAATTGTTTATGCCCGTGTTGCTTGCAACAGCCCTCAGGCCTAGAGAGGATGAGTAAGGTTGGGCCAGCTGAAATTTAATAGTTTAAATTCTGGAGATAACTTTATTATTTAGTTAATACTACTTCGATGGCTTTTGAAAGTAAAGCAAGAGAATTAATAATGTTTTAAATAAAAAGTCATAACCAAAATTTGCTTTCTAATTATAGCCAACTGGATCACATACTAAATTCCTTCATAAATTCCCTTTATAAACTTTATCCCAACCTGCACAGACCATCTACAAAACACGCCTAAAACTTTCTGTTTTGTCCTAACTTTTTCATTTCCTGGCCAAACGGGGATACGTCAGAGCTGGGTCTCCCCAGGTGACAACCCAGACCACATGGCCAAACAACTAAGATACACTGGAGCTGGATCTTCCCAGGCGATGACCCGGACCAAACCAGGAATTTTAGGACAAAAAAAATTCCATACAAGATCCTTTCTTACCAAAATATATTTCCACACTTACTCCCTTTTTACATCTCTTACTCACAAGTTACTTTCTATTTCGTTTTTAATGAAATATTTGATATAAGCCTATTAATTAGAGCTCTTTTACATATTTTGGTAGGGAAACGTTATATACATACATGACATATATGGACACGCAAACATATAGACATATAGAAGGAGATGAAAAAAGGCAGAAAGTTCTATAGTTTGAAAGCTCAGAGCATATCAAGGAAACATTGTATGTAAAGTTCTAGTTAAGTTTTTCCCATAAGTCAGAGGAAGGAAGCCATAAGATCTTTTCCCAGTGGGGGTAATTGGGAGGCACAAAAAAGGGGTGGGCAAATGCTTTATCTCCCAGGGGAGAGAAAAGCTGTGGAATACACAGGGGATTTGTATTTTACCTTTTACTCTGAAGATGGGGGTAGGAGAGGGAAATAGAGGCCCTGAAAATTCAGAAGAGTAGAGGGCATGACTCCAGCATTAGTTCTTACCCGTGCCAGGGAGTTAGCTAAGACTCGGCCATCCCCGTGTGTCAAAGTTCAGTCTGTTCTGAAGTCTGACATGTCCGTCAGACTGAAGCAGTTTCAGAGGGTCTGTGGGTATGGAGGATGCCCCTTTAGGGTGGGACAGCCAGTTCCAGAACCCAAGTGCAATCTGCCATTTTAGGAAGAGCACTCACTCTTCCAGTGCCCTTATTTTGTCAGAGGGTCACGGTCCTGGTAGAGCCCATTTAATAGGGCGTGTTTACTCTAGAGACTCAGAGTAGTAGTGGACGCAGGGCTCGGTTCCCATATAAGGGTGTGGCCTTGTCATCTGCTTGCCTGGGGCCTTTTTGAGTAACTCTCTGGAAAAGCTCTTTGCTGGTACAACCACTATTTGAAAAGCATTTTCTGAAAAAAAAAAAAAGAAAAGCATTTTCTGTTTTTCTGGGGCTGTTGACAGTTCCACTCTTTTTCCTTTGTCTCTCCCCATTTTGGTTATTAAAGACCTTGAAGGCTAGGTTTAGGAGATCGTTTTGTGGGGTTTGAGGCCCTTTGTCTAATTTTTGGAGCTTGCGCCTGATGTCAGACATGGGCTGGGAGATAAAATGCATATTGAGGAATAAAGTTCCCTCAGGGGTTCCCACTTAACAATCCCATAATGGGTCCGTTCTAGGGACTGCGACTGTCCCCTACTGGCTGGGCAGGTGTATGTCTATGGATTTCATCGCCATGTACCTGGGCATTAAGCTAAACCCTTTCCTTCTCAGAGGATAGAATGATGTAGAGGTCATGCCAAGTCAGATCATAAGATTGAGATAAATAAAAGGGACATGCACCCACATGATGCCTTCTGCCCCAGCCCCTGGGACTTGAGCAGAATGAAAGCACGTGGTGGGGGGCTGGGGAGAGGACAGGGCAGGTGTTTAGTAGGAAGTTTGGGGCTGGATTACAGCTCGTACAGACCGAGGGTTGAGAGTGGAAAGCACAAAGGCTTGGACAAAGGGAATCTCGGACCATATGCCAGAAATTATAATGAGACCTCGTAGGAGGCTTCCTAAATGGATAGTTTTAGGAGGAGTAGACTGAGAGTTTCCCATATTCCTGGAAAGAGTAGGGGTCACACGGGGCCAATTCTATTCAATTCTGGGCGTCCCTAGAAAGAGGGAATGGCACAGGAGTGATAAGCAAGTGACTAGCACTAGACGAGTTGGAACAGGTGTCCCTGTGTCCAACGAAGGCCCTAGGGGCCAAGGGTCCTCTGGCTTACCTGTAGGACTTTTCCAGTCGAGAGGAGTAAATGAGAAACGAGAACGAGAGGGATTAGGAAACGAGAACAAGCTTGTGAGTTCCCTACTCACCAGGAACAGGATATCTCAGGGTGTAGATTTGGGAGGTCAGCAACAAGATCTGAGTCCCGGTGTCTGCTTCTCAGTTTGGTTCAGGAGGGTCCGAGTGGACGATTACGTTACCTCAGCAGAGCTAGAATGCTCTGCCTACACTCCAGGATCACAGCTCAGGAAAGATTCGTGGAAACCTTACCGATGACCCAGGGACTCAGAGGGAGTACTGCTTCCCCAGTTGCAAGCCTTGCCTGCTAGAGTCCCGGAGGTTGTGCCCACCCAGTGTGTCCTCCTGGGTTTTGGCACAAAATGTTAGGTCCGGAGCTAAGAGAGAGACATATGAAGCCTCATGTGTAGCGAAATGCTATTTATTTTGAGGATCTGGGTGCAGATGGGTGGAGGCCAAAAAAGGCGTCCGCAAGAAAAAAGGGGAGAGCCCTGGGTTTTATAGAGGGTTTTTCTGGGAGGAGTAAATAAATTCTTTTCAAACAACTGGGCGGAATAAGGAAAATAAGTTTCCCTCTTGCATTTCATTCCTTTATCTCCCTAGCAGTCTGGCAGAGGCTACATACCTAATACACCCCTAGGGAGGGGAGTGAGGTGGGTTTTATAGGAGGTTTGGATGGAAGTTTGGGGAGGGTGAATTCTTTAAGCCTAACACTTTTCACATTCCCCTTTTCTACCTGATCAATGTCACTAGGTACTCAGATCTTTTTAACCTATGGTGAATAGAA
>NW_012153507.1:816838-818084 GCF_000956105.1 Propithecus coquereli
AGATACACTGGAGCTGGATCTTCCCAGGCGATGACCCGGACCAAACCAGGAATTTTAGGACAAAAAAAATTCCATACAAGATCCTTTCTTACCAAAATATATTTCCACACTTACTCCCTTTTTACATCTCTTACTCACAAGTTACTTTCTATTTCGTTTTTAATGAAATATTTGATATAAGCCTATTAATTAGAGCTCTTTTACATATTTTGGTAGGGAAACATTATATACATACATGACGTATATGGACACGCAAACATATAGACATATAGAAGGAGATGAAAAAAGGCAGAAAGTTCTATAGTTTGAAAGCTCAGAGCATATCAAGGAAAACATTGTATGTAAAGTTCTAGTTAAGTTTTTCCCATAAGTCAGAGGAAGGAAGCCATAAGATCTTTTCCCAGTGGGGGTAATTGGGAAGCACAAAAAAGGGGTGGGCAAATGCTTTATCTCCCAGGGGAGAGAAAAGCTGTGGAATACACAGGGGATTTGTATTTTACCTTTTACTCTGAAGATGGGGGTAGGAGAGGGAAATAGAGGCCCTGAAAATTCAGAAGAGTAGAGGGCATGACTCCAGCATTAGTTCTTACCCGTGCCAGGGAGTTAGCTAAGACTCGGCCATCCCCGTGTGTCAAAGTTCAGTCTGTTCTGAAGTCTGACATGTCCGTCAGACTGAAGCAGTTTCAGAGGGTCTGTGGGTATGGAGGATGCCCCTTTAGGGTGGGACAGCCAGTTCCAGAACCCAAGTGCAATCTGCCATTTTAGGAAGAGCACTCACTCTTCCAGTGCCCTTATTTTGTCAGAGGGTCACGGTCCTGGTAGAGCCCATTTAATAGGGCGTGTTTACTCTAGAGACTCAGAGTAGTAGTGGAGGCAGGGCTCGGTTCCCATATAAGGGTGTGGCCTTGTCATCTGCTTGCCTGGGGCCTTTTTGAGTAACTCTCTGGAAAAGCTCTTTGCTGGTACAACCACTATTTGAAAAGCATTTTCTGAAAAAAAAAAAAAGAAAAGCATTTTCTGTTTTTCTGGGGCTGTTGACAGTTCCACTCTTTTTCCTTTGCCTCTCCCCATTTTGGTTATTAAAGACCTTGAAGGCTAGGTTTAGGAGATCGTTCTGTGGGGTTTGAGGCCCTTTGTCTAATTTTTGGAGCTTGCGCCTGATGTCAGACATGGGCTGGGAGATAAAATGCATATTGAGGAATAAAGTTCCCTCAGGGGTTCCCACTTAACAATCCCATAATGGGTC
>NW_012153507.1:823219-825550 GCF_000956105.1 Propithecus coquereli
ATATTTGCCAATAGTCCTAAGTGCCACTAATTATCTGTCTCCTCTAGAAACTCTGCATCATTCAGGGCTAGCTTTCTTCATAACCTCCAATTCTGTTCTCACCAGTTCACAAGGATCTGTATCCTATTCACTTTAACTATAAGGGTCAAGACAGATCATCTAAGCCAGCTAAGAGGGAAAGGAGGAAGAAGAAAACCCAACCTGTAAAAGATTCCAGATAGTGAAAATAAACAAGGAACTTACAGAAGCAAGCACCAATCATCTGCTTTCCGGTAGCCACCGTTTTTTTTTTGTTGTTGTTGTTGTTGTTCAGGTACTGCAGCGATCAGTATCAAGTGAGATCAAGTGAGATGACCTTTAAGCCATGTAGCCCAGAATTTGTCCCATAGTAAAATACTCAGGAAACATTCATTATTTCCTTCCATCCCCCCCTTTCATTTTCACCTGGCTTTGTGCTTTTAGATCCAGGATTCTTATTTCCATTTCTACTTAACCGAAAGAGTAAACCAATAATTTTGTACTGTGAGGGCTGAAAAATTTTATTTTTCATATACATTATGCAAAAGGAATCCTTCAGGGTCAAATCACCCCACACTGATCACATGAGGCAGACATGTGGCACCAAGAATGGGGCTCTGGAATCAATCTGTCTGAGTTCGAGGCCACCTGCACCCCTTTACGAGCTGGATGACCTTGAAAAACCTGTTTAACCTCTTTGCGCTTCATATTCTGAGAGATCTCTAAAACTGGAATAATAATACCTCATGAGCTTGTGGATAGGATTGCGTGAGAACATATATGTATAAAACCCTTAAAACTGTGCTGTATATAGTGAGCACTCTTTTATTACTAGATATTATTATTATTAGTGCTACTGAGGTTTCCACTGTCAGCATGACCAAGGGACCCTCCAAGGACTGGGCCCCTGCTCACCTCCCCTGCCCCCTGCATGCTCCTCATTCCACTCCCTATCACTCGGTTCCACTAAAGCCAGATTACTTTGTAGCCCCAAACTACATTATCCCTTTCCTGCTTATCTATGTTCATGCTGCACTGCCGAGTCATCATTCAACATTAGCTTTGCACAGCCTATTTTCTATTAAGTTTCCACCAAATAAAATGGAATGGTGCTACATTTGGCCCCCAGCCAGACATTTTGTACACCGGTCCTCAGTTCTCTTTTTCCCCTTCCTCCTTGAGATGTTGAACCTTTCAAGGGCAGGGTGAGTGTGTTAGGAACCCTTGTAGCCATAGCACCTAACAGCTCTCTATTATATAGAAGCCATTTAACAATGTATGGTGAATTAAAGAAGGCTTAAAGACCCTGTCTAGTAACTCTGAAGTCATAAAATTCTATTTAAAGTACAGCCACAGGAGTTGGCAACATGACCTCTTCTGGCAACAAATCTCCTTTATAAATGACATAAAGTAATTGCTGTTATTTGTTCAAAATTCAATGTTCTATAATCACATCTGGTGAATTAAGAAACTTGCTCCTATTAATGGAATTCAGTTTTGACTACATCTGAGATATTTCTAGCAACATGATTCAGAGTCCTCTACAGTTTCTTCTTTGTAAGCGGAGTAGTGCTCCATGTAGCTATTTCCCTGTTCCTTTTATTTATAGATCATACCATGTTTATCTTAATCACTTGCACTATCTTCAATTAACTGGTTCAAAAGTATCTGAAAACAATTATATAAAAGGAATGTACCTCCATATTTTTCTCCTTCGATGAATTTTACCTAAATCTACTGAAACATCCTGTAAAAATTTCTAATGTTTATTATTTAAATTGACCCTTCTCTGCAGAAAAAATAGAATAACCTGCCCTATAATTATGGCTCAAAAATGCATTCGTGTTTGTGAAATGATGGAATTACTGAATTGGATTTTATGCTTTATTCAAACGTATCCCAAATCCAAACACTTCTTTCCATCAAACTTAACAACCACCATTGTCTCTCAACTCAGCTACCACAATAGCCTTTAAACTGGCTACTGCTTTCAGGTTTGCCCGTCTAAAATTAACAGAACACTTGAAGTAATCCTTTAAATTTTTAATTAGCTCATGCTAGCCCCTTAGTCAACCCCCCCCCCCACGTCCACTGTACTATAAACGAACTCTGAACTCCTTACAATGGCCTTTGAAGCCCAACATGACCTGCCTATCTAGCTTCCACCTCCCCCCACCAGGGTGTCCTGGGTCTCCACAACTACAGGTATACTAGGATTTTTTTCTTCTCCTTGAACATGCATTGCTTGTTCCTGTCCTGGTGCTTTGCACCTAGTGCCTCCTCTCCTTGCAATGCAAGGGTCTTGAACACAAG
>NW_012153507.1:825600-827033 GCF_000956105.1 Propithecus coquereli
GTGAAACATTTATTTTTCATGCAATTAATTTATACTCAAGAAAAGTTTTGATAGTTATTTAAATAATGACATGAATTTCTGTAATTCCTTTTATTCGACTCTTTTGAACACTCTAAAATCATCTGTTGTTTTCCTCAGCATGGTCCCCAAACATCTGCAACAAATTCCTCTGAAAGGTAGAGGACTTTTAAATGTGGAAATTCTGGCTATTGCTCTATACATATTTATCAGCATCTCTGGAAATATACTCCATGAATTTATGTTTTTAATAAGCCATCCAGATGATTCTTATGCCTATCAGGGTTTGAGAACCCAGTTATTAAAGGGAACAAACCAGTGGATCCTAACCTTTTCAACACTGGTGACTTCTAGGCTGTGTAGTACACAGGAAGAACCTGTTCAGTGATTGTCAGCTTCTTCTAGAGGAAGTTATCCAGGGGTCAAGAGAAGAAGGAAAGCCTGAACTGCCTTCCACTATCCACAGAGACCTGGGAACCTGATCAAAGATAACAGGCAGCATGCATGGAACTACTTCAATGTCAGTGAGCCCAATAGAAATAGTCACAGACTTCTCTTTTTTCCCACTTTCCCTTCCTCCCTTCCTCCCTCCCTTCTTTCCATCTTCTCAGTGCCTTCTCCAATTTTTTCAGAAGAGTGGGAAGAAAGTGGTGTTGGTAGGAGCACAGTAAATTATCAAAAACCTTGCCTTATCCCATCTACAA
Source organism: Propithecus coquereli (assembly GCF_000956105.1). Classification (NCBI taxonomy): domain Eukaryota; kingdom Metazoa; phylum Chordata; class Mammalia; order Primates; family Indriidae; genus Propithecus; species Propithecus coquereli. The sequence goes on from NW_012153507.1 coordinate 826,323, forward strand.
GGCTCAACCTCACTGAACACTCTTAAAAGCAGGTGCCTACAAAAGGAAGTGTCCAATTTTTTATTGTTATTTCCATAGACAAAAAATAGTAATAATAAAGAAGTAAGAAGTGTCACCGACTGTCTGTTCCTGGCTTTTTTCCCCACCCCAGGAGGTTCTAGGAGGTATCTCCCTCTAGATGATGATGATGGATACAAATGTCACAATCTTTGTCTGACTTTACCTCCTGTCTTCAGATCCTTCTTTCAGAGAGGGTCTTAACATGTAGGGTCGGAAATCACAACAGCAACTTGTTCATCTGAACAAGCCAGAAATGCACTGTAATTGTTGAGAGCAGCACCTAGAGCTCAGCTCAACCCTTACCATGTCCATCGGAAGCTCTGGGGTTACTGACTGGTCTGTCTCTCCCAGGCCTGCTACATCAAAAGTCAGGGTTTATTATTCATTGGATTAATTATTCCAAGATCCCCTTAGAGCTAGAGAAAAAAAAAAGAGATGGAATGCTTAACTTTTATTAGTGTAATTGAAAAACACAAAATATCAAACCATTTTTACATCTATATCTCAGTGAAATTTAAAAATAAAAATAGTTGGTCTAAGTGTGGGGCACATGCTTGTAATTCCAGCACTTCGGGAGGCCAAAGTGGGAGGATTACTTGAGGCCAGGGGTTTGAGGTTGCAGTGAGCTATGATCAGGCCACTGCACTCCAG
>NW_012153507.1:827083-828193 GCF_000956105.1 Propithecus coquereli
AAGAATGGACAAATATTAACCCTTGAACGAAGAGTAGAAGAGGAGGCCAGTGAATATTTTAAAAAATATAATCATGCAATAGCATTATTTAAGATGATTTAAGTTCAGTCACGACAAATATATATGGATGTATTTTTAGATACTTTCCTTCTTCCTCTTTGCCCTCAATTTCCACCTCCCAGGTGGAAACAGAATTTACATGCTGCCTTCTTTTTATGCAAGAAGGAAACACTACAATATCCCACCATTACCCCAACTACTCTCCTTATCCACATTAAATTAAATCTATGAGGGGTGTATTAACTTCCTAGGGCTGCTGTAATAAACACAAACTGGGTGGCTTAAAACAACAGAAATGTATTCTCTCACAATTCTGGCGGTTAGAAGTCCAAAACGAAGGTGTCAGCAGGCTCCATCCAAAGGCTCCAGGAAGGATCTTTTCCTGACACTTCTAGCTTCTTGTGGTTGCCACCAATCCTTGACGTTTCTTGGGGGCAGAATAACTCCAATCTTTGTCTCTGTCTTCAAATGGCCTTCTTTCTATGTGTCTCTGTGTCTCCAAATCTCTCCTTGTAACACCAGTCACTGGATTGAGGGCCTATCCTAATCCAGTGCAACCTCATCTTTTTTTCCCCCAGATTTATTGAGGTACACTTGAATAAAAATTGTATATATTTAAGATGTATAGTGTGGTTTTGATATACATATACATTGTGAAATAATTACCACAATCAAGCTAATTGACATATCCATCTTAATTACGTCTGCAAAGACCCTATTTCCAAATAAGTTTCCATTTACAGGTTTAAAACTTCAACATGTCTTCAGGGGGACCATAATTTAATGCATGACAGGGGGCTAATCTCAGCTAGGTATTCAGAAGAACAACCAGGTTATACAATTAAATCAATTTATGTAAAAGTCAGAATAACACTAGAGTTACTTTGCATTTCTAAAGAAGGACTTTGTAACACAAAGTTATCAAATAATGAATACACTGGTAGGGATCAGAGCATTCTGGTACCTGCTTTCTGTCCAGAGCTTCCAACTCCCTACCTTTAGTAAACCCAAGGCTGAGGTTATATCTCTCTATACACTCATCCACCCGAG
>NW_012153507.1:838423-839866 GCF_000956105.1 Propithecus coquereli
AGAGTCTCTGCTACTTCCTTCTTTCAATGCATTGTTAAAGCTGAGAACCTCACAAACCAGTGACTGAGCCATTTTGCTCTTACTTAGAAGGCCCATTTTCTCCCTCAACTCATTATCCACGCCACATAAAAGCCAAGGGGAAATTGGGATTGCAAACTGCATCTGTCAAGCCATGGAACCCTCTTAACTTCCAGGGTCACTGAATGTTGGCATGGGATTTCTCAGCACAGTAATCTCTTCCCGAAATTGTAAACCATAACCCTGAGAATCCCCTCAATATGGAATTTCTAAAGCTGTTCCCTCCAGAGGTTTGACCTCAAGGAGCTGGAAGGAGAAAACAAGGCTGAGGCAGCCACTTGCCTCTTCCACTGTGATCTTTCTAGCCACCTCTTCTGATGTTTCTCAAAGGAATAGATGAAGAGGACTTTTTTTCCTCTTTCTACATGATTTTAAACTCTTTTAAATAAAATTGCATGCAAACCCAGTCATTTGTGTTAGTTGACAAACTTCAAGATGAAATGTAATAACACTTAGTGAATCATAAATGTTTCATCTTTAAATTATTAAATCTCTGGGTCTTGGCAAAACATCCAAATAATAGACTAATCCCCTAAGCCTGTTCTTGATACGGTAAGAAGGAACTGAAGGGCTTTCTAAAACTGACTGTCTTTAAACCATACATCAAAATCATGTTTTAAATAACAGAAACTGACTGTTCCTTTCCTATCTCTACCCCATGGGAGGCGGATGCCCCGACTGCTACAGGGGGAAAGACATGCATGAAAGCAAAGACAAAAATTTGTTATCTTTATTTGACTGACCTAGACACAAATGCAGCAAATGGAAGAGAATGATTTTCTCCTTACATGTAATAGAAAAAGGAAAATAGAGATAATAACTATATTCGGATAAAACATTATCAACAAAAATAAGCACAATACAAGAGTAACTCCATTACTTGAGTGTCCTTTATTCCACATGGTGACCCATTAAATCCTAGCCACGATTTGGGACACACACACACACACACACACACACACGCACACTTACACACACTCTCCCAAAACACACACATACAAAGCTGAGTTACCAAATAGATAACAGAACTCAGGGTGCTTGCTGGCCTTCGTTATTTGCTCTCATTCTAGAAAGAATTCTAAATGTTTGATTTTTCTGACTTCCCAGCCAAGGTCATTTGAAAGCATGAAATCAGATGTTGGATGGTAAAATAAAACAGATACAATGAGAGCACGAATGGCATTTGATGCTGAGACAGAAAACAGTGAAAAAAAAAAAAAAAGAATCACAGATGTTCTGGAACCAGTTTATATAGGTATAAATACCTCTTCTCTATTTCTATTAAGTTATTGAGTGTTTTGATCCTATGTGAAGAATCATAACCAATACATTTTTCATGCTTTATATCCAATAACTGTGTTTGTG
>NW_012153507.1:840733-841727 GCF_000956105.1 Propithecus coquereli
CTAATCCTTATTCATTATAGAATAAATAATTGAATAAAATTTGACAATACTTCCCTCAAATTATATCAGGAATGTATGTTGTCTGGCACACATCAGCATGAAAATGAAAGATGTTTAGACAAATCATCTAATTATTTGATCTTTGCTAAGCATCTAGATAATTGTAAACATTCAGATGATTTAGTAACTATTTTTTTTCTTTTTTTGAAACGTCTCCCTCTGTCACCCAGGCTAGAGTGCCGTGGCATCGGCCTAGCTCATAGCAACCTCAGACTCCTGGACTCAAGCGACCCTCTTGCCTCAGACTCCCTAGTAGTTGGGATTAAAGGCACTTGCCACCACGCCTGGCTAATTTTTTCTATTTTTAGTAGAGACTGGGGTCTCTCTCTTGCTTATGCTGGTCTTGAACTCCTGACCTCAAGTGATCCTCCCTCCTCGGCCTCCCAGAGCACTAGGATTACAGGCATGAGCCACCACGCCAGGCCTAGGAACTTCATTTTATTGTTTGTTTTTGTTTTTTGTGATATAGACACAATTTATTCTGTATGTGGAAAACATAAAAAATAGAGACCATGAAATATATTTAGTTATCAAATATCTTATATTCACTTTCTTAGAGTTTCAATTATAGCATTGATTCTTTTAAATAGTATTTTCCATATTGCACATTGAAATAAATTAAGTGATTCAATAGCGCTTTCCTAAAAATTGAAAGAAATTTCAAATTTATATAAGCAAAGGACACAATAATGCACACAGAAAGATGTATATTTGTGTGATACATTTCTTTTAGCTTTCTTTGGTAATTTAGCTACATATGTAGTACACCCAGCATGTTTAACTAACATGTAATTATTTATTTCTCCCATCAGGTTTAGAATGTAATAACTCAAGGATTTGATAATACAGTGGAATGGTTTAACAACTGTTTATGTGCTTCCCATGATATGTTCTCTATACTGTAAGTATATATTTACTTTCTCAATCTACCTTG
>NW_012153507.1:843432-846116 GCF_000956105.1 Propithecus coquereli
TGAAAAAGGAGTCAAATCCTAAACCTCTTACTTAAAATGAAGTTTTAAGTACCACATGTTTATGAGAAATTATGAGTAATAAAATATACAAGGTCTAAACTTCCAAGCTATGATACATGTTGGAATGTATTTGGGGGCTTTTTATCTGCTGCAGAGTACATACTCTGTTGTAACTAATTAGCTGATCACAGCCTTCCCCATTATAATGAGCGAATCAAAAGCAAAAACTAAAACAAAATTTTAAAAAATTGTTGTGGGAAGGACACTCTTAAAGGAATGAAAACATAGAATTCAGACTTGTAAATCACATACCTGATAAAGGATTTATATGCACAATATATAAAGAACTCTTAAAACTTAATAAGAAAGTAGACTCAACTTTCTTGGTAAAAATCTGAATTTGATCAAAGATGTATGGATGACTAATAAGTATATGAGAAGATGTTCAACATTATTAGTCATTAGGGAAATACAAATTAAAACCACAATAAGATATCACTATACACCTACTACAATAGATAACATTTTTTAAAAATCTGACAATACCAAATGTTGGTAAGCATGCAGAACCACAGGGATTCTCATTCACTGCTGATGGGAATTCAAAATGCTAGAGCCACTTTGAGAAACTGTGTAAGACTCTTATAAAGTTAAATACAAACTATATGATTCAGTGATCCCTTTCCTAGGTATTTACCAAGGGAGGTGAAAGCTTATTTTTACACAAAAATCTATATGTAAATATTTATAGCAATTTTATCCTTAATTGCCAAAATGTGTAAATAACCAAGATGGTACCTTCAACCTGTAAGTAGATGAACATACTGTGGTTTATCTACACAATGGAATGCTACTTAAGTATCTATATTAAAAAAGAACTATTGATTCATGCATCTCATGATTGAGTCTTAAATACATTTTTCTGAGTGAAAGAAAGCAGACCCAAATGACTAAATATTGTATGATTCCATGTATCCAAAATTCTGGAAAAGCCAAAACATAGAGATGGGAAACAGATCAGCGATTACCCCAGTTAGAGATGCAGGAGAGTTGACTACAAGTGATTACATGAGGAAATTTTGAGGGCAACAAAACTGTCTGTGGTGCTTGACAAATTACCTCACATGTAAAAACCCACCAACTAATCTGTACAACACAAAGAGGGAGCTATACAGCATGCAAATAAAAACATAAGACAACAAACACGGGTATCCTAAGATGAAGTGAAGACTGTGACAAATGAATCTAACCAAATTACAAATGTAAGACATAACCTCACTGAAGGTGATGTGGGGAAAGAATCCAGCCTAAGTAATTTTGGAAAACATTATTTTGAAAAGATAAAACCTGAAAAGAATAAGGCTAACTACAAAAACAACTGTACATTGACACCGTTCTCTGGTTGATTTTTTTTTTCCTCAGAGGAGTGCAGGTTAACAATTATGAAACTACTTTGTATGTATACTAGGGTGGAATGCGTAAGTAAATAAATTATTGATATTGGGAGATAGGTTTGTCATTGCCGGAAAAAGAAGTTACAAATAAGCAAGGCGAAATGACTAAAATCAACCTTGTAGTGCTAGATTAGAGATGTAGATATCAATATGAACCCATTTTTATTTTAACATATACAGATACAGAAATATAGACATATATGCGTACATGGGTATACATGCATAACATTTATTAGCTCTGTCTACTGATAGATTCTAGAAGCAGTGACGCTGAAGTAGCAATGAAGAGGCCGTACGCCCAGATTTTAGTTTCTAAATACCTTTCTCCAATAAAAAGGGAACCAGGGTTCCCAGGAAAAATAGCTGATTCTAGGACTGGGGCAGGAAAAATTCAAGATGAGCCTGAAGCATCATGTAGTGACAGAAAGTGAAAAGTGACAAAAAAAAAAAAAAAATCATTGGGGCATGTCAGAAGGATCGGAAGCCAACCAAAAAGAGCTCCCAGTGACTAAAGCTGAAACACTTTCAGCAACAAAATAATGATCATATTAGATTATAACCTAATGCATAAAATAAAAATCTGTGAATCCACACTGATTTAAATAAATGATTGAATAAATAGACAAATCATGGAGATGGGAAAAATATTCCTCAAATTCCAAATAGTATATGTAGATACCGCACCTGTCCCCCAGGGAACAAAGGTTAATCCTGTTCCCCTTCAGTGTAGGCAAGACTTAGTGACTCATTTCTAAAGAATAGAGAGTATGGAACGAGGGGAAAGGTAACTTTTCCATGGAGAAGCCTAGCAGACATCACCTTTGTCAAATGACCAAGACTAACCTCTCCAGTGATAAGTCATGTTGATACCATGTATCCTGGTATGATGTGATCAGACACCTCACTTCTGAGGTATTCTTCCCCCAAACCCACAGCCTTACTCTAATCATGAGAAAAACATTAGACCAAGCCAAACTGAGGGACATACTACAAAATGCCTCACGAATGCTCTTCAGAAGTTTCAAGGTCATAACAGGAAAGACTGAGAAACACATCTGAAGAGATGAAAGACATTAGGACTTAATGCAATATAGTGTCCTGGATTCGATCTTAGAAGAGAAAAAGGGCATTAGTGGGAAAACTGGTGAAATCTTAATAAAGCCTATAGTCTAGTTAATATTACTGCATTAACGTTTGTAGTTTTGATAAATGTGCCATGATTATGTTAAT
>NW_012153507.1:846960-848136 GCF_000956105.1 Propithecus coquereli
CTCTATACTGTTTTCCATGGAGGCTGTACTAATTTGCAGTCATGACTTAAAATTTAATGATTATGACAGCTCTTCACATATGTTTGCATTTTGACAATTCAAATTATTTAGACTATCCAAAATTATGGTTTAATTGTAATCCCTCTATAGCCATTTGGTCCTATGTTCTTTGGCAATATTGTCTTGCTGGTCATATAGACACAGCAACTTGAAAATCATTATAATTAGCTTCAGTGTTATTACATAAATAATTATATGTTTAAATATCAGATAAATCAATATGATGGCCAAAATAACTGCAATCCCTTTATAAAACTGGAGTAAGAACTTGTCTACTTTCTCTAACACAATAATGGTATCTTATCACAAGATTGAAGGTTTCTTACACTCTTTTAAGAGTTTAGAGGTTTCTATATATACATCATAACATTTTAATCTTACAATGAGCATGCAAAGTAGGAAATTCAAGTAGCATCTTTTATATAGAAACTAGAAAACTCTCTGAGAACTTAAGTGACTTGTCAGCTTTAAAGGATGGAGCATCTACAGAGAACATATCTTGCTTAATTCTAAATCTTGACTTTTGTACCACATTGTGAAGTCCACACTATACGGAAATATTCTTTGTTAGATTATGCTCTTGTTTTTCTTAACTTTCAGAGGAGATCAAGCTCTTTTCCTTAACTTAAGTGAACTTGTAACAAATTTTATATTGTTAATAAAGTATTATTCATATTTGAAGTCAAATTTCTCACCTGGAATACCTGTTTTCCATTGAACTTCAGGCTACTAGAATCTAGGCTACTAGACTGGAAATCATTGCTGTTAATTTATTTGTGTTATATTAGGCACAAGTATGTTTCACCTTAAGGAAATCCTATATGAGAACCAAAATATAAAATACAGCCATGCACTTCATAATGATATTTTGGACAAAGACGGACTAATAAGCTGAAAAATTCCTCTTGCCTAGTGACATCGTAGCCATCAGAACAGAATGTCATAGCACAGCACATTACTCACATGTTTGTAGTGATGCTGGTATAAGCAAATCTTGAGTGCTGCACTGCTAGTCATATAAAATATAGCACATACTACACAATTATGTACAATATGTAATACTTAATGATAAATGAGAGTCTTACTGATTTGTGCATTTACTATACTCTACTTTTT
>NW_012153507.1:849701-892633 GCF_000956105.1 Propithecus coquereli
TTGATATCTGTTACAATACATAAATATGCTTTGAAAAGAATATCCCCAAATCTACCTCTCTATCATATTGAATGTTTAGGGCTCTGACTTTTTTCTAATTTAAATCTCTTCTGTCATATTAAAGTCTATTTCACTTGTTTTGTTTGTTATGTTTTTGTTTAAGAGACTATTCAGAAGAGTTCCTTTTTATAAGACCTGTCTCTTTTATACTAAGCCTTCCTACTGTGCTACCTACCTGGTGAATAATATTGTAGAGTGGTTGTGAGAATTAAATGTAAAAATGCATAACGAAGATTCTGCAGAGTGTCAATTTGGACAAATTTCTAGAAATTAAATTATCGAGACAAAAGATATGACGATATATATTCTTTTCAAGACTGTTGCATAAATTCTAACCTTCAGAGTGTTCAACTGTCAAAAGGATTAAAACTAAGCCTCAATATCTTAGCCTTTATTTTAAAAATTACTTAGCCCTTATTTTAAACCGGGCAAAATATACTGGTCAGACACAGGCTCTCTCTCAGAGCAGAAAGGACTACAGATTTTATACAGGGTTTTCGGGGAAGAGTGGAATTCAGTGACTGGCAGACTTTCAGAGGAATAAGTGCATTGATGTCATTTGTAGAAACATGGTTTCTCAGGCGAGAATGTCATTGATTAATTAACTTCCAGAAGTTTGTTCTTTGGAGTGAGTCTTTTTCTGATCAACTGCCTTTCAGAAGTTGGGATTGTTACTAATTGATTGACTTGAAAATGCATGTTTTCTGAGATGCAGTGCCCTCAATTCTTCAAATTTGTGTAAAATCCGTTCTGATGGTTTCTAGAACTGCCATTGATTAGTAAGCAGTTTTAAAACTGCTTCTGGTGACTACTTGCTACCACAGCTACAGAAAAATCAGCCATTTCTTAGGAGTGTGGGGACATTTTACTCTCAAGCTATGTTTGAAACAACCTTATGATTAAAAAAAAAAAATCATGGGGGAAATGATAAGAGAATGGCAAGAAGCATTCCCCATAAGGAATACAAGGAAATAAGTTTGCTTTTAATGCAATCTTCTGCTGGATAAATACTATGTCAGTATCCAACAGTGAAATAAATGTGCAACATTAGTATTCATTGAAAAAAGGAGTAGAACTAATATATAAAGGTAAGTACATTTTATGTAAGTTAATGACGTTGTCAAAGAAAACTTGTTTCCTACATCAGTATCAAAAGATCATAAAATTTTACATTTTCATGGAATTATAAATGTTATCTTTTCATTAAACATTTTAGTTCATAAGACTGCTTTTCTCTAAATTTATACTTATAGAGAGCATTTGAAGATCTTTTTTTGTTTTTCTTTTTTGTATTGTCTCTCTTTTTCTCTCTTTAATATAAATTATGTCCTGACTTCCCTATATTCTATTTGAGAACGGCTTCCAATCTCCTCCCAGAGGGTTGCCTCTGCCAGTTCCAAACTCCTTTTCTGGCACTCATCCTCCTGAATTTTGTTCTTCTCCACAGTCAACAATTTTTAGCACCTCCTCTTCTTTTTTAAATGACATTGAGTTTCTGAAATATTGGCTTATCTCATTCTACTTTCACCCCACTGTTCTTCCACCATGCAGAAAATAACTCTGCTCCTCTTTTTTTTTTTCTAAACCTTCCAAAAAGATCTAATATATTTTTCTTTTTGAGAAATGTGTTCACAAGATAGATCCAGGTTAACTCACTGCAGATGATATTTCTGTCTTCCATTCTGTCTCACTCTTCTACATTACAGCACCATCAATAGATGACTGATTCCTGCCTGACCTCATGAAAAGAGCTTACATTCTAAGACTAGACAGAATAACAAGTGACTCCTATTTCTTCCATTTACTGGCAGATGTAACCTTACATGAGTAGTTTAAGCTGCAGGAGTCTCACCTCCTTTATCTGTAAAATGGGAATCCTATTTCACAGGATGGTAATGATATAACGAAATTATGTATAGAAAACACATAGCACGCTCTTTCTACCCAGGAGGAACTACATTAATAATAAATCTCACTTGTGTTTATTTCTTGTCTCTTATCACGTTGACTTTTCTTCAGAATTGCATAACCAAAAGACCCATGAGGCCTAAGGTCAAAAGCTCAATGTCTTTGTCACCTTATTAGGCAAGTCGGTTTATCTCATTTTGTTCACTTAAGGATGATAATAATAATTCCTTCTCTATCTTAATCTCATCGTGAGAATAAATAATTGAAATAGGCTGACTACAAAAATACCTAATAATTATTATAACAATAACTGTTAGCATTTTTTTTTTTTTGAGACAGAGTCTCTCTCTGTCACCCAGGCTAGAGTGCAATGGCATCATCACAGCTCACTGCAACCTCAAATTCCTGGGCTGAAGAGATCCTCCAGCCTCAGCCTCCCAAGTAGTTAGGACTAGAGCTGGGGGCTACTGTGCCTGGTTAATTTCTTCAGTTTTTAGTGGAGATGGGGTCTCATTCTTGCTCAGGATGGTCGGGAACTCCTGACCTCAAATGATCCTCCCACCTCAGCCTCCCAGAGTGCTAGGATTACAGGTGTGAGCCACAACGCCAAGCCTGTTAGCATTTTTAAATTTGGTATTGTCTATGTGCAAAGCACTGTGCTGGCATTTAATATATGTGAGGTCAGTCTTTACAATTACTTAATAGGGAGTTAATTAACATTATTCCTAATATTAGGAATAATAGAGGGAGTTACAGCTAAGAAAGATGAGGTAGTGGAGCCAAGGATACCTAGCAAGGAGGGGGCAGGGCTAGAACTGAGGTCCTCTGACCCTCAACCCACACTCTTGGAGCCCGGTGCAAGTGCTAATGGTCACAGTTGCATTTAGTCAGTTTCCTTTCACTAAAAATCCTAAAGTCATTTTAGAGCTAGAGCCTGCTTTCCTTTATTTGAGGTTATGGTTGCTTTGCTTTCTATATCATTAATTCATACTTTTGTAATTTCACTGTCAGGTTCTCTGCTGAGTAAGGTAGGGAATGAAAAAACACACCCACACCATATTTAAGCTTGTCAGTGAATGAAGGTTGACCTTGGCTCCTGTTCTCCCTCCCGCTTTGTACTGTCCTGGGCGCTGACATGACTCTTCTCCCCTTCTGCCCCCAATAGTGCTTAAGCATCTCTTATCTCTCTCCCCTAAGCACAGGTTAAATCTGCTCCGTAACCTTAGGCATTATTCTTTGCTTCCCTACAGTTCTGAGGCCTTCAAAGCACTCACTCAACAAAGCAGAAAAATACTTATGCCACCTTTATGCTGGTCTGTAGATCTGGAAATTATTGCAAAGTATCAATTACATGCAATGAGTTGTTCAGGGAATTCAAAGCAAAGGCCTCTCTGCCTCTGGTTCCCACTAGGAGATAGAGTGTGGTCTTTATATACATATATTTGTAAATCCAAACTGCACTTTAATTCGTGTCATTTACTTATTATAAACATACTTGTTTCACCTAAATAAGTTCCAAGGAAGTAGAGGTAATATCATCTCTGCATTCTTTAACTTTCTTGTAGAGGCTAGAGCATGCCAGGCAGTGAATGAGAAATATAAATTGATGATTAAAATGGAAATAAACCATCTGTAATAACATTAAATAATTAAGCAGAAAATTTAAATCTAAGGTCAAGACTTATTAACCTAAATAATAATTCATGAAAAAACATTATTATGAGCATATTATTATTTGGTCTGAGAAGTGATAATTTCTCTTGCTAGAAACTATTTTTTTCTTTAAATAATCATAAAGGACTTCTTAAGTCAAATTTAAAACTGATAAATTTTAAAAGTAACAGGTTCAACTGCATAATTAGCAAAAATTTCAGTATTACAACAACAGATAGTATAAACAAAACTTTTTAAAATTTAAAAACCTGGAGGATGATATTTACAAAAAAATTAGACAAAAGCTCAATTTTTCACATGTGAATAGTGTCTACAAATTATGAAAAGGTAAACAACACAATAGAAAAGGACAAAGTAGGAATAATTATTTTACAAATGAAATAAAAATGATCCATAAAGAAATGAAAAATACCTAACCTTACTAATTAATAGACAAATGCAAGTTTTGTGGTTTCATGAAATATTTTTTTCATTAGTACAATTTTGAATAGTTCATAACATCCATTGTTGCCAAGCGTTGGTAGAAATTTGATTTTAGGTAGAAATGATTTGAGCCCTTTTGCATAACATGGTGGTGAAACATAAAAATTTAAAGAGCATCATTTGACCCAGTTATTCTACCTGTGGTAATTTATATATCAGAAACACTTGTATATGGCCGGGCATGGAGGCTCGTGCCTGTAATCCTAGCACTCTGGGAGGCCGAGGTGGGTGGGTCATTTGAGCTCAGAAGTTCGAGACCAGCCTGAGCAAGAGAAAGACCCCTGTCTCTACTAAAAATAAAAAGAAATTAGCTAGACAACTAAAAATATAAAGAAAAATTAGCCGGGCATGGTGGCGCATGCCTGTAGTCCCAGCTACTCCAGAGGCTGAGGCAGGAGGATTGCTTGAGCCCAGGAGTTTGAGGTTGCTGCGAGCTAGGCTGACACTCTAGCCTGGGCAACAGAGTGAAACTCTGCCTAAAAAAAAAACAAACTAAAAAAACACTTGTATACACCACTGAGATGCCTGCATAAAAATGTTTATTGCAATTTTAGAATGACAAAATCAAAATGTCAATAAATAGAATAAGAGGAAAATATAAAATGGTATATTCTTACCAATCAATACTAAGCAACCATTGAAAATAATTTGGTGAATCTATAAAGACAGATTAAAGTATCAAAATCAAAATATTCAGTATAAAAAGCAAGTCTCAGAATAAAATAAATGAGTCTCAATTATCTAAAAAAGCACATATATATGTATAAATATATTTGGATACATATGAATATGTATGAAGTTATTGAAAAAATTTAAAAAACCAAACAAAAAGAAGTTATTGAAAAAATCCTAAAATGATATATGCTAAACTGAGACAAAGGTAGTTATATATTGGGGAAGAGAATGGGTTCAAAGAGCGGAAGAATTTAATTGGGTATTAATTGTTTATTCCATATAATCCTGAATAATTTAAATTTTAATAATAAAAATATGTTCCTAAATTACTTTTATACTTTTCATAAGTCAGAGAAATATAGATACTATATAGTATAGTAAGTAAATACTTTCAGAGAAGTTTACTGGTGAAATATCAGTCAATTAACAATAGCATTCCCAAAAGTTCTTATTTTTGAGCATTTCTCTTTTTTGTATAATTAAGCCTTTAATTTTTAACCTAAATTTTTAAGGATTTTAATTTTTACCATACTTATAGGGCTTAGCTTTGGCTAGAATCAAAATTTAAGTAAATTAGACGTCAATTGAAAAAAATTAACCAAGACTTCCTTTGATAACACCTTATTAGGAGGCGGAAGAGGTGGTAAGAATCTCAGCATGGTTTTCGGAAGTTCAATTTTTGATTCTTATATTTGAAAAATAATTATTTAATTGACAAAGACAAAGATAAAGAAGTTAAAATTTGACTTTCTCTGCCATGAGAGATATTGTTGTTATGTAATTTTATAAATATTACAAGAGAGTTAACCTGTTTTCTTGTGTTTGCAACATTGATATTAAATAAAATGGAAGAAAAATGAAATCTGGTGTGAATGTTAATGTTCCATTAATTACACCATTAATTATATTAATAATTTGCCAATAGTCCACAGAAAGCAGGAATTATAACCAGGACCAATTGATTCCAAAACCCATATGAATACCATTATACTATCCTACCTCTCTCCTATAGTATGCACAATTTAATTTTTGATTGGTATTAATTAATTTGTTTCCAGAAAATTTTAATTATTTTTGATGAATAATCTAAATTGTATTTTTTAGGACCAATTGCAATTCATTTGTCCCTGGTCCTCAGTGCATTGTCTTTTATGTAACCTTATCAAATAGGTACACAACACATTAAAATTTCCTGGCATTTCAAAAAAGTACAAGTCACTTTATTGCTGCAAAAACTTATTGCAGAGTTAAGAACTAATATGTTGCTTGGAAAGAAAGCAGAACAAGTTATTGGCAAAATCACTTTATCTAATGACTTTATTGAATGTCATATAATATAAATGGCAGTCAATGTGGAAAAGGAACTATCATATGAGTATTCCAGCTGATATCTTTATCTACAATAACATGAAAGCTCAAGTGTGTATTGTATAAATAAATGTAAGCATATGAATGGTGTGTGTATGTGCACGTGTGTATACATGTGACATTTCGTTCACTGAAAATTCGTGCTAATAGAGATGTTTACTTACTGCCTATTATTCTTTTGAACAATATTGTAGACTCAGACAATGTTCTATTGGTATTAGAAGTGAATGAACACAGTTATTGTGCCCCAAGAAAGGGTGTTAATAAGGGAATACCAGAGTTTGCACCTTACTGCCAATACTCAAACTGCTTTAGGCTGGAGACCAGTTGGCCAGCCAATCTGACTAATCCAGACCATGACTCAGCATCAAAGGACATAATGACCATTAGGAATGTAATAATGTTATGGACACTAAGTATACTGTATAAAGATACCCAGCAAATGTAAAACTGTGGGTTGTTGAAAGTTATTGGGGGGAGGGGAAATTAGGGAGTTGCTATTCAGTGGATATAAAGTTTCAGTTATACAGAGAAGATATACAGAGAGATATAAAGTTTCAGTTATCCTGCTGTACAACTTTGTGCTGGTAGTGAACAATATTGTATTGTGTATGTAAAAAGGGTATTGATAAAAGGGTAGATCCTACTAAGTGTTCTTACCACAATTTAAGAAAAGAAAGAAAGGAAGTAAAAGAAAACAATGGTATTTTTGAAATGAAAAAGTAGGAAACAAACATTTCTTCCCAAGACTAATCCTGTCATCTCTTTGATTTCAAGTGACTTTCTTAAGTAGCATATCTCAGTGATACATTCAACATCTAGCAGAGCCTGAAGCAATTACTCATTGCTAGAAAAATGACTTTTCTGAGATGAAGGCAATAGGATTTCTTCATGAGACCAAAAGAAAATCATGCAAAAGACCTGATCACTTATAGATTGACTTTTTCCAATACTTAACAATCTTTTTTATCTCCTACTGGCCTGAGAAATTTATTGATGGGATATCATTGGGCATATTTTAAAATCACATCCATGTGCTGCATTACATCATTAAGAAATATGTTTCAGAGTAAAATATCACCAAAGGGTAATTAGAAAGCCATAAGCCATTTACCTTGATTTCCTTATAGTTGAGTGAGTTGAATCATTTAACCTTTTAGCGTTAAGCATGTTATGCTAATATCTGATGGAACACTAGAGGCTGGATTCAGTGAGAAATATTTTAGTATTCAAACTATCAAAAGAGCCTCTGAATGCTTGCTGCAAATCTTGATAGATAGAATTGAAAGTTTAGATTTAATTTTACTAAGAAACAAAGCCCATTAAAACCCTTTATCCTTGAGTTAGATATAAACAGCATTATCCTTCTTGAAGTTATGAAATAATTTTATATTTTAATTATAATAAACATTTTAATGTATCTAAAATTGGCAATTCTTTTGAATACTAAGTATCCATTAAGTGATCTGCAAATGCTGAAAGATTGATGTCATGCTCAGGAATATCTTCTTCACAGCACTTTTATGTTCTCCCAATGCTTTTTATGCTGAGAAGAATCACTTAAGTGTGGCAAAATTCTGTGTGTGGGAGAGTAGGGGCATTATGAGATTTAAAACAATAAGAGAAAAGAAATAATTGTGACGTTACTGTCAAATCAAAAGCCATTCTCAAACACATTTCACAAATAATGAATTTAATATCACTTACGAATATAAATTTTTAATATGACTTATGAATCAGACTTAATCTTTACAGCATACAGACTGCATCTTAAAAAATAGAATTGCATATGAGGAAATGGAACTTTAAGACAGAGTTTATAAATCTTTGACATTTACCTTTTCTTGTCTTCTGTATATAGCAAATAAAAATTTAGATTCATGGTCATCTGCGATCGGTCAGTAAATATTTATCAAGAATTTATTAAATCCAGGCATATTGTGAGGTGCTGTAAGGCATGGGAACAATGAGCTGCCTCTTCGTTCCTCAAAAACTTGAGGAAAAATCTTGATATAAAAATCTTAAATCCTTCCTTTCACATATGCTTTATTTTGTGAGGGGATAAGGAGGAGTCTTCCATGGTAGTTGTCAAACAGACTATCAAGGGACACATTTTTTGCCAATTGCCTTCCTTAACAACAATCAATCCTAGAGTTCTTTTCATTCCTAAACATCCAATCAATACCTTTTCCACTCAAAATGTAAAGGAATTCTAATATTATTCTCCAATAAAAGGAACCAGGGCTCCTTAGAGGAACAGCTGGTTCTAGAACTAGGAGAGGAAATACACAAGATGAACCCAGTGGATCTCACTTGCCAGAAAGTAATGAAGTGTTTAACAAAGCAAAAGAGCTGGGTGCAGTAGCTTGCACCTGTAATCCCAGCACTTTGGGAGGTGCAAGGATCACTTGTGGCCAGGAGTTCAAGACCAGCCTGAGAAACATATCTACACCCCATCTCTACAAATAATTTTAAAAAATTAGCCAGGCATGGTGGCATGTGCCTGTAGTCCTAGTTACTCAGGAGGCTGAGGGAGGAGAATCACTTGAGCCCAGGAATTTTAGGCTGCAATGAGCCACGACGACACACTGCACTCTAGCCTGGGCAACAGAGCAAGACCTTCTCTCTAAAAAAATAATAAAAAGAAAAAAAATGCAAAAGAACAGGGATGTATCAAAATAAAAACAGAGCCAACTGAAAGAGCTCCCAATGGCCATTTTGAGTAACATATAATGGAATAATTTGATCAACAAAATAATTGTAGTATCACATTATAGTTCAGTGTATAAAATGAATACCCATGAATGCATACTTTTATGAATACACTACTAAATAAATAAATAGGGAGAAAAGACAGATGTTCCATACAGAATAATAATTTATGTAGATACTTCACCCTCAAAGACAAGGAGCATAACTTCCAATTCCTTAAGTGTAAGCTGCACATAATGACCTCCTCCCAAACAGAACAGTATGGAAATAGGGAAAAAGAGGAATTTTACAGTAGAGAAACCTGGTAAACACTGCCTCTGCCAGGTGATAAACGTTAACATCAACAGTGATGAGTCAGGGTGATAGCCTGTATCCTTGATTATGACGTGATGACTTTGGTCTGCCTTTGGTCTGCCTCCCAAAATGCCATGTCCTGAGTCTAACCTGGACAATGTTATCAAACAATCCAAACTGAAGGATATTCTTAGAATATCTGGCCATTAATCCTCAATAATCTCAAGTTCACTAAAAAAAGGAAGTCTGAGAAACTGTCACAGCATGAGTAACCTAAGTAGACATGATAAGTAAATGTAATGTGGTGTCCTGGAACAGAAAAAGGACATTTAGTAAAAACTAACAAAATCTGAATCAAGTATGGGGTTTAGTGAATAATAATATATCAATACTGGTTCATTAGTTTTGACAAATGAGCTACAGTAATATAAGATATTAACAATAGGGGAAACTGGGTTTGGAATACACAAAAACTCTCTGTACTCTGTTTACAACTTCCCTGTAAATCCAAAATTATTTTGAAATTAAAGTTTATTTAAAATTGTATATAAGGGAAACCTAAAGCTGGAATCTAAGGATACCCATTGAACATCCCACTGATGACTGAAAGAAGGAAAATTTGTCTCCGCATGCTCATAACTGCTCATCCATTGACTGTTCTCTCAGTTTATCCATCTCTGTTGATGGATATTCTACATACCTGCCCACCTACTTATTGCCTCTTTCAATACTAAGCTACTAAAAGGCACAGACATCAGTTTTGAGTTAGTAATGTCCTCTCTTGATTAAAAAATAGGGCAGCAATGGTTTTCGATACACAAGTAGGTTTTACTATATCTCTGGAGAAAATGTAGGCAAGGAAACAGGTATTTAAGGTCTTGAGATGAATGAGCCAGGATTATCTTAGTAAAGGTGGAGGGCAAGTTTTGCTTTATTTTTATCCTTTACTCTTTCTCTTATGAACTTCTCTTTTCCCCTTTTTTGCATTATAAAAATACATCTGAATGCTGACAAAGAAAGGTGATGGCTTCCAAAGAAAGACATGTGAAGGAATATTCTTGAGTAAAACAGCCTAAGCACCTATGTGTTCTTTTTTTTTTTTTTTTTAACACTTCAATTTTACAAGGAAAGTGAAATTTAAAATGGCACTTCTTCATGTTAAAAAAGAGAGCAAAACTGTTAGCACAGATGGTTAGCAACAAGGTTGAGGACACAATTAACAGTCTGAAATTATATCATTGTATAGTCTGTCAGCAATTCAGAAGCTGAGCAGCAGCAGCCAGGTCTGAGTTCGCTTTATTAATAAGGCATCCTTTCACTTCCTTTCTCTCTACCTCTTATATCACTTGTTTCTATAACATGCAGACATTTTTAAGTGTCTGAAAATTAATACAACTAATCAAGAAAGCCTATCTTTTCTGCAGCATGTGTTATCTCTTTCAAAGTAGAAGTTTCTCTTTTAGGAACACTTAAACATAGTTTGCAGCTTTCAGGTAAAATCTCAAACAAAAATATCACAAGAAGTAGACACCAGTAAGACATAGGTCACACTTTTGGAAAAATCCGTCAATCACTTATTGATTGCCTTCAATGCAGAAAATGCAAATCTCAATTTAATCACTATGTTTTTTTCAAAAAAATTGACCAGTGGATAGAAATTAACATTACGTGTGTTAGACAACAAGACTTTTGCCTTATGACTTGCTTTCACCACTGAGAATATTCATATTCTTCCATTATCTAAAGTATACTATGCATTATATGCCTAAAATTTTGACAGAAATGCAGTTACATTTGAATGATGAAAAAAACTCTTTTATGTCTTATTTTGATCATAGGACTAAGCAATAATTAAAACAAACACTTCAATTTCTGAGTAATAAAAAATAGTTTTTATGGAATATCCAATTTTTTTGCTACATCTAGAAAAATGTGGGATTGTTTTCATTTATTTGATTAAAATTAATAAGATCATTGAAATTATCTCAAAGGCATTATGTTTGTGAGAGGTTGTCTATAACACAATATGGAGCCTATCCTTTAACGACAAGTTTCTTCTGAAATGTATTTTTTATTATTGGTTTTCATACTTTTGCAATATTAATCTTCATGCTAAAATCTAGACAAAATATATAGGCTATTGTATCAGTTTCTCAAATATTGGAATATTACTGGCTCTAGGAGATTTTTATTAACTGTTCTATGAAAAAAGAAAAAAAGTATTCTATAATCAAATAAGTTTCAGAAATGTTGCCTACCACAGTCTCTAAGTTTCTTTCTATTAGCATATGAAAGGTTTTGGTAAGTCCTGCAGAAAGGATGTCTGCCAAAAATATTTTGAGAGTAGTAGGAGAAAGTCTGCAGAAGCAAACAACATCCAAATTATAAAGGATGTTTTATGCCTTGCTGAAAAGTTTGAAATGTTTTCAAATTTCTTTTTAGAATAACTGCTTTGGTAGCAATGTGAAGGATGGAATGGGGACCTATTTAGAAAACTTTTCCAGTAATCAAAATGAAAAATGTAAGCAAAAGTAGTTGCAATCATGCTGGAAAGAAGTAGACAGATTAAAAATGTATTAGAGAGGAATGACAGGATTTGAAGATTGCATGAATGTTAGAGGATTAGAATTCAAAAATGAATTAAATGTATGGGTTACTTAATGGATGTTGGAACCACTCCCTAAGATCAGGCACTTAAAAGGGAGGATCAGAAACAGATGGGATAAAATGGAGAATCTGTTTTCATGTATGTCAAGTTTGAGATACCAAATTAAGGAAGAGATTCTCAGTACATATTTGGAAATAGAACCATGGAATTTCTAGAAAAAGACCTGGGCTACAGACATATACTTGCAAATAAGTGGTAGTTAAAATCGAAGGAATGGATGAAGTCACTCAGAGACATTAGAATGTGAAATGTAGAAAACACAACAGCAACAAATAAGTGTTAGATCACTAAATAGAATCTACAGGTGGAAAAACTTCAAAGAGCAGGGTCGTAGAACCTAAGGATGATGGTTAATTTTAGGTGTCAACTTGACTGGCTTAAGCAATACATAGAAACTTGGTGAAGCATTATTTTTGAGTATGTCTGTGAGGGTGTTTTCAAAGGAGATTAGCATGTGAGTCTGAGTGGACTATGTAGGGAAGATCCACCCTCAACGTGGGCAGGCATCATCCAATCTGCTGGGGGCCCAGAGAGAACAGGAACAGAAACAGAGAAAAGGAGATATGTTGATCTATCTGCTGAAGCTGGGATGCACTGTTCTTCTGTCCTTGAACAACAACTCCAGGCTCCCAGGCCTTTGGACTTTAGGACCTACACCAGCATCCTCCACCACCCTCCACCACTTCAGTTCTCAGGCCTTTGGCCTCAGACTGAGAGTTACACCATCAGCTTCCCTGGTTCTGAGGTCTTTGGACTTGGACTGAGACACGCTACCAGCATCCTAGGGTCTCCAGCTTTTAGACGGCCTGTTGCAGGACTTCTCAGCCTCCTTCCATAATCAAGTAAGCCAATGCTTCTAACAACTCCCTTCTTATCTATCTATCTATCTATCTTTTATTGGTTCTGTCTCTCTGGAGAACGCTAATACACTAAGTGTGGAGAGAGTATCAAGAAAGAGGGAATAATCAGCAATGCTACAGAAAAGGTCAAGTAAGATATATATGAAATAAAGTGCATTGGGTTTAGCAATGAATCAGTTGTTGGTGATCATAGCCAGCACAATTTCAGTGGAACAATAAGGCAAAGCCAGATAGAGATTGGGCGTGAAGTGTGGGCGTGGAGACAGCAAATGTCATACAAGTAGTTGTTTCCAGAAACTTTGCTTTGCTAGAAAGGAGAGTAACAAGATAGTGAGTCCCACAGATAAAGATAAAAAATATTATTTTATTCTTCCTTTATTTTAAATTTAAATTGGGAGAGATCCAGTAAAGAGAATAAACGCTGAAAACATAGGCAAAGGGATGTTGGTTAATTCAGATTTTTGAAGAAGCAGGAAGGGATGGGATCTAGAGGGATTCGTCTTTCACAATGACATGAAAGAAAAATGGTAATGATGAACATAAAAGTACATAACTTGATAAGTTTAAATATGGACTATTGAGGGATTTCCCACTCATTCGATATTATGTTCTCCTTGAAGTAGAAGGCAAATTCTCCTGCTGAAAATGAAAAAGAAGTTTAGATCATAAGGGCTTTGGGAGAGTTCTGAGAGTTACGAAAGTGCCACTCTGAGGAACGGTGAGAGAGTGTCTAGGAACTTGTCTGTGAGGCTGTAGAGGACCCAGCTGAGCTAGGAACAATTAATTTATATTGATACCTCATTGTTTGAGTGCATGGTTTCCTCCGTACTGATCAACAGTCTGAGTGCAAGAAAGGAAAAAACAGTTGGATTGATCCAGGTCAAGGTATAAAGGAGTCGGTTTCAGTGAGGTAACGTCTAAGTAAGAGAATGGAATAAAGACAGAAAGATGATAACAAAGGAATTAGAAGTTTTACAGCTCAAGTAAATTCCGTAGCACATGCAGTGGAAGTAAGGTAGTGACAAAGGTGGCAGAATAAGAAGTCGTAGGATATCAGAGTATAAAATTTCAGAAATGGAGCCACAGATTATGGTGTTTGGCCATGAGGGTGATAGCTGAAGAAGCATGCAGATGTAGGGCAATGGAGATGCATATTTAAGCAACAGGGTGGCCCTGATGTTGGAATGTTGTATGAGCGCTATGGTTGTCCTTCTTTAGGGCAGGATCAGCTTAAAGAAAAAAGCTGGGAGTCAGATGCCAAAGAATTCAGGGATTGTTGGAAACAAATAAGAAGCAGAAAGATAGATGGTAAAGAAGGAAAAAGAAAGTAATCTAACTGGATAGCAAGAGCATCAGAGACATAGGGGATTTTACCCACAGGTGGAGCATAAATGATAAAGTGTACTGGGGAGAATGGACTCTGAGGCCGGTGGGGTGTAGGAGGATGAAGAGCCTCAAGGGAGAGCCAGGAAGTTAAGGCAAGAAAGTGGAGGGTTACAGGGTCACAAAGAAACAAGGGGTTGGGTACAAAAAGTGGAAGGCAGAGCAGCAGAGCAGTGTAGGGGCAAAGGGAAAGAGAGGGTAGACTTTCACAGAGGCTTACATTTTGTGTAGTGAGCTGGGATGGCGAGGATAGGAAATACGATGCATTAACTCAAAGTTTTTAAAGAGAACCCAAGAATTATGTTGCAAGCTGAGAATCCAGGGACTGCGGGAGATCTGGGGAGTTAAACAGTGATAGGCCAGTTCTAGCTAGGACCTGACCCACTGACATACTACTGCTTCTCCAGATTCTGCCTGTCATCCCTGAGATTTTCCTAGCTGTGATTTGGCTCCTTTTCTAGACTACGATTTATAATCCCCCTCCCTCTTCCTGTCTCCTGGATACACCTCTCCCAATTCTAATCTTATCCCTCCTCCACCTGCCAACCCAGCCTTTTGTAGGGTTTAGCTAGTCCAAATACACCTTTACAATATATGTATATTTGTGAAAAATTATTTTAATGGCAGTGTCTGAGGTAAGGGCAACAGTTTATATAGTGTGGTATCTTGCCCATGAACTTACCTAAGAAACCACAAAATCCTTTTAAAGCCTAGTAATTTCAGAGATGGAACAAGGTGTAGGAAGATGGCAAAGAAAATCAATCCCATTAAAATTTTCTAGTCCTAAGGCAAGTTTCTAGGTCCTTAACTTTATCAGTATAGCTTCTTCTTATATTAACAAGTGACACTAAAGGCAAAATTAATCTCAAATCTCGAGAATTATCAAATTATCTTACTTCTGGCCATGAATAAAAAAAAAAAAAGAAGCATGATCTAGGTATGAATAAGGGCACTGGCCATAAGAGGGCTGGGTTGTATCTCAGTGTCTGATCTAAAGTAGTAATCAGAGAGACAAAGTGGACTGCATCTTGCCAAAATTGAGCAAGAGACCAAATACCACAAGATCTATAAGGGAAGAAAATTATCAGAATCAGGACAGACTTGGGTTAAGAGGTATCTAAAGGTTCATTAGTAATGAACATAACACAACTGCATAAATCTAAATGATCCTAAATCAGAGGTTGTTTATCTTTTCATTCTCTTTAGTGGGTATCCCACCCTCACCTGAGTAATTCATTTTCTCTGTACCTGGGTTTATTATGGAGTTAATATTGCAGATTGTTAAGAAAATTTTACAGAAAGAAATAGAAGAATCATGACACATTATTTTGTTTATGCATCCTCAAAGATTTTATTAAAATACATATATTATGTGTAGGGAATAGTGTTTACATATTTGCACTCTATAACACTATGTTACAATAATGTGAGTTTCTCCATTTTGCTTTATTTTTTTACCCAAGAAAGAGCATAGCTATAGGGAGAATATATGGAATTATCAAGTTTTTAACATAGTAATAAAATTAAAATAATGTCAACATATGATTTTTAACACATTAACTGCCATGTGAGTTGTATTTAACTCACACTAGTTTTGAGCCCAGGGCCTCGAGAAGTAAAACCTGAACAAATCCCTGCAGTTCGTGAAAACTTACCTGTTGATGTTCTTATTGTTACAATTAATATTGACAAATTAACTCTAAAAACATGGATTAAATGAATAGAAATCAATAAGTTTCATTTTACATTAAATTAGAAAAGATCATTTTGTTTTAGTTTTTATTCTATTTTCATAATAAAGGAAAATTTTTTTTCTAGTGTGACAGTCAATGTGTTTAAAGTATTTTCATGCAGAGTATAACATGTCCTCTTCATAAAAGCCTGTGATTTTGTCAAGACTGATATTTTGTCTGCATTTCAGGGAAAAAGAAAAATGGAATCTTAGTGAAGTTTAGGGTTGCTATGGAATGGCTGTTAGGAATATTTGTGTCTCCCCCAAAATTCACGTGTTGCAAACCCAATCACCAATGTGATGGTATTAAGTGGGGCCTTGGGGGCGTCATTAGATCAAGAGGGTGGGGCTCTGATAAAAGAGGTCCTGAAGAGTGACCATGTGAAGGTGCCCCTTACCAGATGATTAACCTCTGGCACCTTGAACTTAAACTCCCCGGGCTCCAAAACTGTGGGACATAAATTTCTGTTGTTTATAAGCCATCCAGCTTATGCCATTTTGTTACACAGCCCAAATGAACTAAGAAAAGAATCTTTCCCTAAATGACATAACTTGTTAATGTCATGCCTAAAAGTGAAGGCAAGACCATTTCAACTTCAAAGAGTATGTTCTTACCTGCTACCTCTCTTCCAGATTTAATCATCTGTATTCTTTGTAGTTGCATGACCTTAGACAAGTTACTTAACCTCTTTATTACTTAGTTTCCTACCTGGAAAATGCAGATACTAACACCATCTACCTTGTAAGTTTTGTTGTGAGGATGAAATAACAATGAATATAACTGCTTGGCACATTGGAGAGGAACACTGAAGCCCTCATAAATGCTACTTATGCTATTGTTTCTCCTGTACAATAAAAAAAAAAAATTAGAGAAGTTCCTTCAAAGGCATTTATTCCATAAGCATTCATTGAGTTTATATGATATGCCAGGCACTGTGCTACGTACTAGAAAAAACAAGAGCATAAAAATATAGTTCCTTGCCTGAGTAGTTTCTGGCCCAAGGAAAGAAAGTACTCACACAAAGTAATACTTACCAAATGTATTTCAAACATTAAGATAGAAACAGGGGAAAGGGGATGGTTTAGGTACCAAGCACAGAGTGGTCAGGAAAGGTCTGGAGGTTTAGAAAATGTTTCCTAGAATGTGACATTCCAGACAGGGAGGAATATGAGCAGAAACAGTGAAACAGGAAACACTTCAGTGTGCTTAGAAAACTGTAAGCCTTTCACTACGGCTAGAGAGTAAGGATGATAAAGACCCAATAAGATAGAAACTGTTAGATAAGAAGATAATTTTTTTAAAGCAGTTCAGTCATATAGTTCCTTCCTTCCTTTTTTCATTCCTTCTTTCCTCCTTTTCTTCCTTCCTGTTTTACTCCCTTACATTCCTCCTCATTCTCTCTCCTTCCTTTTCTCCCTCTCTCCTTCCCTCCTTCCCCCTCTTTTTTTTTTCTTTTATCTTGTTTTTAATATAATCTTCCCCCATGCCTCACCCGCGACCTTCAGGCATACCATGTCCTCAGTATATATGTGTGCTAACCACAGGGCCAATAGCAGCTGTTGTACCACCGGTGTTTGTTCAACAAGATGATTTTAAAATATAAAGATATGAAATTGGTGAGTGGACTGAAATTTTAGATGGGGTATCTTTTTGCATGAAGAAGGTAAGTGGGAATGTCCTGCCCTGTTAGAAGTTAGGAAGGGACCATTTGACAGAGGATGGAGAAGGGGCATTACTTGAACAATTTAAGCAGATTCCCATTTCCTACTTAACCCCACCCATCCGCTTTGCCATTCAGACACAGGTAACTCTGTCTGTGCAACTGTCTCAGAAAGTCCTGACTCAGCAAGTGACGAGGTGAGTCTTTGCAGATAAACAGTGAACTGTACCACTTAATCGTGGGATCTTCTTCTCCAAACTGGGTGTCCTGTTTATCCCTCTCTCATTCAGTTTTCTAACCTGGATGTGTTTTCTCAATGTGGGGCCTTCAGCTGCAAACAACACATGAACGTGCACACATATACAGCAACGGGAACTTGTTTTAACGTCATCTGTGACTCTTGTTTTTGTAGGGAATTAGTTTCTAAATTTTCCTTCTTCCTTAGGGAATTTTTTTCCCAATTAGTTGAACAAATGATGATATTTGTTTGCAGCTTCCAGGTTGCCCATAAAGAACACCAGTTATTAATTTAGGAGAATTGCTTGATCAATGCTATGCAGGGCTATTATATCTTTTTTCTGCTGATAGGAGAAAAGAGTGATATGCCATATTGAAACAACTGGAAAAACAGATTGCTAAATTAGAAGTGAAAATATAATTAAATGCACCCTCTGATAATTGGCTAGAATTGAAAGCATTTAAGTCTGTACATAATCAAATATTGCCTGGAAATGCTACAGAATCCTTATTTTATGCTAAATAGATTTTTATGGAAAGATAATTAAGGAGGAAATCTGCTTGCTAATTTGATTAAAAACACAATGGATCTCTGTTATTTCACCTATTAAGCCTCCAACTAGGAGGAAGCTGATTAGAAAAGAAGAAATAAATTTCATTTTTAAGATCTGTTATCAAACATTGCATTTTTCAAGAAGTGGAATTATTCATAACAATTAAAAATGTGTTTTCATAATTATTCTCAGGAAAGAATAGATACACTCCTAGTTCTTCTTTAGAATGAAAAAAAAAAGTCTAAAGAAAAAATAACACTGTGTCATCAGTATTTATGGAAAAGAGAAGGTAGTTTATTGACCACATAAGCCCATTTTACAGAAAATAAAACAAGTTGAAGGAATTCCACTTACTGAAAGCCATCCTAAAACACAGATGTATGGAATCCATAACTTAAGGATTGTATTCATTCTCTGTTTATACTATTTATTTTCTTTATTATATCATAGTTACTAGTAGACACATCCTTTTTGCTTTATTTTTGATTCATCCATTAAACAGACATTTACCAAGCACCTACTATGTGGCAGGCAGTGTTCCAGGTACAGGGGGTACAGCAGAGAATGGAGGAGACAATTTCCTACCATTAAGGATCTTGCATTCTACTTGAGAGTGGACAATGTAGAAGATAAATAAGTACAATATATAATGGGTTGGATAGTAATGGATGCTAGAGAAGATAAATATGAAAAATATGAAGTATAGGTGGGTTTTAATTTTAGAGAGAGTGGTCAAAGAAGGGCTCACTGAGGAGACTTCTGAGTGAATGAAGTGAAGTAGCTGACCGTGTAGATATCTGAAGAAAGCCTGTAGGCAGATGTGTAAAGGCTCTGAGGTGGGGATGTGCCGGTTTGTTGGGACAACAATAAGAAATGGTCTTGATAGAGCACATCAAAGGCAGGGGTGTGTACCACCACCAGCCCAAGTTGTAGGTCACAGGTCACAGTAAAGATTTTGATGTCTAATCAAAATGAGATGGGAAGGACTGGCTGGCTTGAACAGAGGAGAAATTATCTGCTTTGTATCATTAAATGTGAGTTTGTAAATGGCAGGGACTACTCTGGACCATGCAGTTCTGTATAGTTCACTAAGTGGCTTAACATAGTGCCTCTTACATAGGGTTCGGAAGTATGTTTTAAATAAATTATACTTCCAAAGCTAATTCCAACTTCCTTTTTTATTTATATCTCATCATTCTACTGGTTTGTAGATAGCTTAAGAACCTTTTTATTTACTGTATTATTTAGTACACCATTAACACTGTAAAGTATTTATTAATGATGATGGTTACTTTTATACACAAAATCTAAAACGTGGCTCTAATTTAAACACAAAAATGACAATTAGCAAACTGCAAAGGGAAACACCAGGGATTATATCTTTATAGTCCAATTAATGCCTGTATTTCCTAGGAATTGGCTAATTTGGTGAATGTTCAAAAAAATTCTCTTGGTACATTATGCATATGGTAAATGTTCTTTGCTTTTCTTCCTTTGGAACTATATTTAAAGAAGAATAAATTAATTCTTGAGTACCACTTTGTCACAGAAAGAAGCTAGAGGGATATCCCTAAATTTCTATTTTATGTACCTTCTCATTATTTTCCATGTTACCATAAAACAGCATTATTACTTGGTGAAAGTTTTGTTTTATTGTAAGATAGTAAGATGAATTTTAACCTTATTTCAAAGGATGTATCCCAGAGCCAGCTAAATATGCTCATGGGTTTGTTCCAGCCAAGGTTTTATTGGCACTAATTGACAGGTCCAATTGTACACCACTAAATTTGGAACTGGAAATTACCTATCTTTGAATAGCCATAATTTAATCAAGCTCGTTTTAGCTCTCTTATCATTTCATAATGAATTATAAAATATCTTACAAGCAAATGCTTCTCTTCCAGGAATTAAATAGAGAGCAAAGAATTCACAGGCCAAAGAACAACAATCAGTACCAATACAATTATCTTCTCATATACAAGATAAAGCAACTTTACCCGTTTTTAAAAAATTCAATATCGGAGTAATACAATCTTTTCTCTCAACTTGTAAAAGCACTTATTATTCTCATAATTGTACTAAAGCAAAAAAAAAGTTGAGCAATTGTGGAATATCAAACACTAAAGTTATCGGTGTGTTTTCTGAGAAAAACTAAGCTTCAGGAAGCTTATAACTGTAGACATTAACCCTAAAGACAGAAGTAAGCCTTCATATATCTAGAAGCAATGTGAATATTTGCCACTGGTAGCACCCAGAATGAAGATTTTTTAACTCTCTATTCTTCATCAATTTCTGTGCTAATTGAATGATGAAGACCCCAGGGGGGGGTTGTCAAACAATCATTTCATATAAAATGCTAAAGCATCCCTTGATGATGGCTAGCCATGATGGATTCAGGCTTGCATAACTAATCTATAAGAGGTCTTTGAAGAGATCACAGCCACACTAGATAAAAGATGCTCAGGGATTGAGATATAGTTAATACTTTAGGGAAAAGAAGTACATTTGATATGGTTCCACATCAGAGATAAAGGTAAAAGAACCATTGTACATGGGATAAAGAGTACAGACAGGAAAATTAGTTTTAGAGACACTACAAAGAGAAGCCTTTAAAAGAAACGTTTATGTTGGGGGGAAAAATGTTGAAGATGGGCAGCCCATGTACAATTAATTGAAGGCCAGTCCTTTATTATAAACCATTTTTAACATACCTGCTATCTCACAGAACTGATAATAACCAAAATTCTTTCTAACTGCTTAATGTAGTAGACTTATCACTAAGCTAGGAATGTAAAAATCTAGATTTAGTCACAGTAAATGATTAAATGACCTTGGGCAATTAACTTAACCACTCAGAGTCTCAGATTCCAACCTAGAGAATAGGAAATTGGGGCTAGAGAGATCACCAAAGTCTCTTCTGTCTCTAAGATTATTTGATTCTAAGAGCTCATAGTGCTCTGGGGAATTTGGAGGACAGAAGCCAGTCAATACCCACTATCAAAAACCAAAAAGATCAAAAAATAAATAATCATCAAACAAGGCTTTCTATTAGAGTGAACAATTAAAATGAGTGAGTAGTCTGTAGTGTATCAGAAAAGACTCAGATGGCTGGCTTTTTTAAATTTACAGTTTTGCTTTCAGTAAAGATTACATGGTATAATCAGTCAAGCTGTGGAAATATGCTATGAAGGCTATTTATTCCTGAGTTCTTGGAACTTTCATTGACCGTATAAAGAAAGTTACATATTCCAAAGCCTGGAGTAGCCTTGGAGAAGCTCAAGTTGCGGTAATTTTGTATTGCCTGAGGTTTATATTGTTCCTGGTAGTATATATTTTGCAATAGGATTAAAAGACATTAAAATAAGAAAAATGTAAAAAACTACTTTTGTAGTAGTGCAATTACATGAAAATTTAACCAGATGTATTGTCTTTATTCTGAGATTATACCTGCACACAAATCCCCGCAAAAATTTCTTGAACTGCTTTTATGTGACTGTGGCTTGAAATTTGAGCTGTTAGATTTTGAACTATCTGAAAGAATAGACTGCTTTCATTATATAATTCCCTAACATCATCTTACAGAGTCAGTATTCCATGCATTTTTGTTAAATTGAATTCTTCTACCACCAGAGTGCCTTTATTTTAATGAAGAACATGATTATTAATTTAGATGACATGTAACCAAGTTTAAGGCAGACAAAAAATGTCTCTGCTGGAAACCAAAAGGAACATTTTGGGGATATAATGAAAATATTGACTTAAAATTAATTTCTCCATGCCTTTTAACCTAAAATGGGTGAATATTTTTAATACCTGAAACAAAAGTTTTCTCAGTATAAATAAACCTTCTGAAAAAGTACTTTCCTTTCACTAAGTCACAGAACTTCCATTGTCTCAGATCAGGTGAGTATTACCAACATTAAGCAAAACTCAATTATTCACACTGTCTGCAGAGCTGAGAATAAACTTTATTGATATATGGACATTGCTGGAAAAGATACAGATATGAGTTCCATGGAAAGAAAGCATTTCTTTGCCTGAATTTTTGATAATTACACTACTAAAGCAAAAGATAAAGTCTGCCCACCTGGACCTTGGTTCTCTTAGGAGAAATAAGACATCGCCAACAATAACTACAATACAAAAGGAAATGATGCTGTAAATTAGAGAATTTCAGATAAATTGGCATGAGAATTCAGGAGGAGGAGGGCATAATTCCAGTTGAAGCAATCAGGCATCAGGGAAGTCATTATAAACGTGGACATTAGGGGAGAGGGTGAGGATCCAGCCTTCCAAGGAAAGAGAGCAACTTGTGGGAAAAGCAGGGGGCAGGGAGCTGTGAGGCACTAACTGAAAAGAGGACTTCGTTTTACCCAAACCTCTAGCGTGCGAAAGAGAACAGTGGGCAATGAGGCGCTAATGGTGCAGCGCTTTGGATGCCTGACGTAGACTGTAATCATCAGCCTTGGATCAAGCATAGAGGGTTTTATGGAGAATGACAGAACAAGAGCTGTGTTTTAGGAGATCCATGCTGGCAGCAGTGTGTAGGATGGATTGAAGGAGGTGATGCTAGCTCAGGCTCAACAGTTCCTTAACACATTAACTGCCATGAGAGTTGTATTTAACTCACTCTAGTCTTGACCACGGGGCCTCATGAAGCATATATAAAATCTTATTTGTTGGTATCCTTATTGTTACAATTAATATTGACAATTTAATTCTAAAAATGTGGATTAAATGAATAGAAGTCAATAAATTGCGTTTTTCTATTTATGTTTACCTTTAAATTACACTCAAAGTTTTTATTCTATTTTTGTAATATAATACTGTGGCCCCAGGAAAAGTTTCTGTTTTGTGTGTGTGTGGCAGTCAAAAAAGGCAGAGTTGCAGTAGCGACTAACCTGTGTGCCACTGAAAATCACCCTGTGTTCCACCTGCAGCACCAGGTGGAGACTGCTTGCCTCTTTCCATAATACCCTGGATCTGCGGACAGTTAAAACCCATCTATTATGTGAGCTGTGTGCAGCTGGCCTGTTAAGGATAATTATGTCATAATAAAAGTCACATATAATTCCCTAGCATCGGGGATAGAGGCAATATAACACTCCAGCACTCCCACTTTGTACCTGTTTTAGGTCTTGAAGTTTTATAATAAGTTACTTAATTCATCTTGAGATTTGAGCTATGCCACTGACATTGGCTTTCTAATTATCTTTATCAACGTGGCTACAGAAAGAAAAAGGGTGATTTCATAATTTAGACTTGCAGATAACAAATAGAATGCTAATCAGTATTTTGGAAATATGATTTTCAAAGTTAGTAGACTTGATAACAGCAAGAAAATGTTTTAACCTAAAGTCACTTTGAAAGCTAAAATAGATGTTAAATTTAGCCTCTCAAGGAAAGTGAGAAGAGCCCTCGTTGAGGCTTTAACGCTTTGATTAAACCTGATAGTGCGTTATCCTTAGGGTAACTTCTACTTCAAGATGAGCCTCATTCCATGGGCCAGACCATTGTAATTATGTACAATAGAATTTTTTTTTTCCAAAATACATTACAATGTGTGAAAGAGATAATCTCATTTTAACAGAGGGAAAAGAAAATCTGTTAAAGAGAATAGAGGAGATTATACTTGCCTTTCTTGTCTTTGCTGCCTAAAGTGAAGTGAAATTGTGTGCCCGTTATCAGACCAAGTACAGACATAGTTTAAGGAGACCAGTCTTCCTTAAAGATTTTATCAGGTAGAGACATCAGTCCTGCCTTTTTTCTTGCTTCAGGGCACTGCAAATGGCCTCAGAGCACATCTTTATGCTAGTTCACCGGGAAGAATTATTTGCCAAAATTTTGCAGAACAAAACTCCCCTAAATTCTTGTGAGACCAGTTACGCAGAGTCATGAGCAAAGTTTTGTTATACACAGATTCACTATCCTCATCTCTCACAAGCTTTGAGTTCCTGCTAGGACATTTTGGACATAAGGAATATTTTCTTCTTTCTTTTTCTCTGGGAAACAACCATCCAATATAAAAGGAGTTACATAATCAAGGCACAACGGTGAGCTTTGAGACTATTTTTAATTGTCAGAATCTGCTTTTTATCATAAATTGATCTCCCAAGCTCCACAATTTGGGATAAAAACCAATGGCAATCTTGAAGAAATAATAAGCGAGGACTTTAGAGAGATGAGAAGAGAAGCATTCAAAAAAGGATCAGAGGACGCTCTTATTCATAGGGGCACTGGGTGCCAGAGCTTATAGAAAAAAAATTAGAGGTATATTTAGTGCTATTGAAACTGTTCTCATCTTTACATAGGGAGAGATCAGTATTACATTTTGAGAAACCACAAGAAAAAGCTTATCTTTGAAAGTCTGGTGCTACCCAAGATTCTGTCCTTGCTTATTGGATCTTCTAATGGGTCCTCTCTTACTTTTAGCATGGTTTTACCAAATACATGCTATGTATGCTGGTGACACCCAGGTCTATAGTAATCCAGACCTAATCCCTGAGGTTCAAATTTGAATAATGACCTGTCTTTACATGTGAATGTCCCTCCCACAGGCATCTCACACCTATCCTGTCACTAGAGCATAAGATCTCCTCTTGTAGCACTCCTTGTATTGAGTTCTACATGCTGTTTCTCTACCTACCTACCTTTCCCACTGGACCAACAGCCCTGGGAAGGCCAGGGTGATGTCTGTTTTGTTCATACTTGCAGGCCTAGCTCATGGTACATAGCAGCTGTTAAATAAGTATTTTTGAATAAATGAATCAATGGAGTAAGGCTTGAACAATTTTGGCTAATTATGCTTTCATAAAATGTCCCTCTCCAGCCACTGCCATTTAAGATGGGACTGCATTCCGACTTACCTAAGTACCTGTCTACCTAAGGTCACAGCACGCTGATTCATTATGTACAGTCATTTCAGACTATGATTTTCTGTGTGGCTTTGCCTATGAATATTCTGCCAAGTCCAAATCATTTCATATTACTGACCATTCAGCTGATAGAATGGTAAATAGAGAATTATCGCCTTTCAGAAGAAAGCTACTAAAAATGCATACAGATATTCAATGCAATACCTAAAAAGCATAATATAAAAAATGTTTTCATTCTCAAATGCACAGTTCACTTAAAGCAGAGCTATGCCTCACAGGGGACAGGCAAACTGCATCTGGGCACCTTTTAGGGAAACTGTAAAAATCTACTTAAGAATGGCACTAGATTGACATAGAATATTGAGGTACAATAGAGAACCCACTAATTCCTCTCATCAGTAAAGAGAGTGGAATGCCTTAAAACAAGCCCATCCTTTTTTCCTATCTAATAAGTGGATATAAAACCGGGATACTTGCAAACAGTATTTAATTGTCATAGATAATTGTAAGGATAAGTGTTCAAGAATCTAAATTCTGTAAAGAAATACATGTAAAAAATTTTTTGAGGAGCATCAAATAAGACCATCTGAGACTTGATTCCTTTCAACTCATTTGAGATGTACTCTGTGCCCTCCCAGAGCAGGCTGCTTCATTTCTCCCTGCCCTCTTTTCCTTAAAAATCACAAAAGGACATCATGCATTGACTGATGCCTTGCATTAATCTGTACTTGAGGGTTACTGGAAAAACCGATGTATCATTTTTTCTAAGTGTGCAAGATTCTCTATGAGTAGACAGTGTGAGAAAAAGTTATAAATAATTTCCAACTATCTTTCTATGTATTAATATGAAATTAAGAAATTCCCTGAAAAGTCAGAGAAGTCAGACTGAATTTAGCTAAGAAAATACAAGGTCATATGAGTTCCACTAGAAAATTCTCTGCATCATGATAATGACCATTAGATCTCAGATCTTTAAGGTCTTCACTCAGGCAAGACAAAAATAGTAATTTGTTAAATGAGAATATAGGAAATCCTATCTACCTCTTGAGGTCTCTCATTTTCACTTGGTCACTTCTTCAGTGTCTTTATAATTTTCCATTATGACTGCTAGACTCACTGCTGTCATATAAAAAAATACAATGTCTTTATTTCTATGTACCATTTACATTTTAATTTCCTGCCCCTTTCAGGGATATTTCTCTTGCTAAGTAATGTCCAGCAGCCAATTTCAATCTGGAAACGAAATAATTAAATTCTTAATTCTCCTGGAGGGGTAGCTACTATATTTGTCTTTTGTTTCTGGATTGGATCATCAGACTGTATGTTTCTGCCACATTAACCTCATTTTAGCAATAGTTTTCAATGTGAGTGGGGGGAGAAAGTAGAACAAATGCTTTCAATACAATGGTTAATCTGTTTGACACATTTGCTTCCATGTAATATTAATAATGATGGCAGTTTATATTACTCTGTAAATCAGAACTCAAAATATTTTATAGTATCACTTTAAAAATATTCATCATGCTTCTTAAAGTAGGATATAAGCAAAAGTAAAAGAAATACAAGGGCAAAAAGTAGTGAAATTATTTTCCCAAATGATGATCCACTGTTAATGCTGGGTTTTTAGTTCTTCTGATTCCCTTTGGTCATCTGTATAGCCCAATTATCTGCTTAAGTTTTATTTTTAAAAATTATAATTTTTCTTGAATTCCAACAGTAATAAAAAAGCAAACAAATAGTACTTAGTTACTTAGTATTTGTTATTTGGAAATCATAAGATATATTAGTAAACATGGTTTTGGTTGTAAATCACAGAATGTACATCTTGAACTCTCTTAAAAAGAAAAATAAATTTATTAGCTTATATAATTTAGAGTCTAGAGGTTTGTGGGCTTTGGATATAGTCTGGTCAAGTCTTACTCAATTTCTTTACAATTCTATTAGGTCTTTTTTATTCTATGAAGAGCTTCATTGTTTAAGTTAGCTTTTCTTGTCCTGCAAATGGCTATTGAATTTGTGGGCACATGTGAACCTCTGTACCAATCAATGTAACTGGACACCTCCCGTATATGCAGATTGGAAGACAGGAGTAGGCCTTGGATTAGGACTCATGGAAATTCTCTCATGGGATGATGCAGTCCTCCAAAGTGCTTGCTGCTATGTAATAGAAAAAAGGCACATGCTGAGGAGGCAGTTCCCATACTTATCCAAACGTTAACATTTCAATAGGCTCTTTCTTAAACCACAAAAGCATTCCCCCCAGTATATGGAAAAATGACCCACAATCTGCAGAGCAGAGGATCTCTCATTCTATAGCAGTTAAGGTTCTCTTCCCTATAGCACCTGTTCTTCTTTGAAGGCTCTTAGCAAACCTATAAGGATTTAAAAATCAGATTCTTTGAAATCTAGAAAGTTATTAATTGGGAATTAGGAGGGATAAAAAGAGTGTCAAATTATTTATTGTAAAAGGTTTTGTCTTTTGGGGGGAGAAGGTGTTATGGGCTGTATTGTGCCCCCTCACAAATTTGTATGTTGAAGTCCCAACTCCTAGTATGTAGGTAACCATATTTGGAGATAAGGTCTTTAAAGTGGCAGTTGGGTTAGAATAAGCCCTCTAGTATGAGACCCTAATCTATCTAATCTGACTGGTGTTCTTATAAGAAAAGGAATAGACACTGGGGTGAGAACGCATAGAGCAATGACTGTGTGAAGAGGCAGCAAGAGGACAGCCATCTACAAACGAAGGAAAGAGGCCTCAGAAGAACCCAGCCTTCCTGGCACCTTGATCTCAGACTTCCAGCTTCTAGAACTGTGAGAAAAAAAAATTTCTGTTGTTTAATATACCCAGTCTGTGATATTTTGTTATGGCAGCCCTAGCAAAGTAATACAGAAGGGTTGTTTGTTTGATTTTTGTACATTAAATATCTGATTGTTGAAGCAATTAATTTCTATTAAATAGTTTTATTTCTTAACCTGCCTTTGTTAGATGCATTCTAACTATTTCTAGTTCAGGACTTTCTCCTGTGACTGGTTACATATATATAGCTGTTTCCTTTTGGAAGATATAAAACTAAGCTGTCTTTTCCAATCTTTTAATTTAGAGTTTTATGGTTACAGTGAAGAGAGAAGATTTCACAGAAGGAAATAGTAACTTTGCTGGTGTTCAAGGAATATTTCTCACACTTGGTGAGGTTGATGTATTTCTCTTCACCAGTGAATTATATAATGCCACTAGAAAGTTTTTAAATTTTTACACTGGTCCAGAACTGGTCATTTTCCTTCCAACCTGCAAACACTATAAGGATCAGATATATGAGCCAGCACTCGTGTCACGATGGTCTCGTTCTCATTCTTTTTCGCTGTTTATTAGTGCACCTTTTCCCTCATGGGGCCTTGAGGACATTCCTGGTTTTTGTTTCTATAACCACTATCTCTTTTCATCTCATCATCAATCCACTTCTTATAATATGTTATATAAACGAAATATCTTCTTGTTAATGTGTGCTGAGATTTGGACTCAAATGCGTAAATTGTGACTGACTGCCTATATCTAAAAAACTTAATTATGTTACTATTAAATAAAATAATGGGCAGAAAATGTTGGTTTGAAATATTCTATTTTCCCTCTGTTACTCTTAAAGTTGAGTTGGTTGGTTCTTAGAGAAAAGAGAGAGAAATAAAAGGCAAAGCTTTTGCCTAGAACATTGTCCCCAATGGAATTGAGTTAACATGAAATCGTGACTGGCTAGAAAGGCTAAACTAGATCTGGTTTCCTCTAAGATTTCTGACATATGCTCTTTGAGTCTATATAATATGATTAATACCTTCATTTTCATTTTTCTTGTATTAACAATTGTGAAATGGGTGTGAGAATTCTGTACTGCGAAAGTTTGTTACCAAAATCACTGAAAATATCACAAAGGGGGACTTGACCCCTCAAAATATGTTAAACAAATATTAAATAAGGTCAAATGTAAAGATACTTGTTTCTCTTCTTAATCTTTCTATCATTCTGGTGAGTTTCTTGTTGTATTTTTCCTATGGAAGAGAATGCCTAATGAACTACTTGGGCACTGTAGTGGACACTGAGTCAGAGTGAATAATACTAGATTTGGGGTGTTTATTTTAGTTATAAGGAAAGCTCCAGTTTAGAATTTATTCTAGACAAATAATGACATTAAAAATCAACCAAAGTTTTGTTAATAACTCTTTAAATCAAGCAAAAGCAATGTAAGAGAATTTAAACATTTAAACCTCAGAAATGCCAGTGAAGACTATAAAGCTAATTTGACTAATGATTTCTAAATCTTATAAAATCTTTCTTTATATATGTGTTTTCCAAAACTGGAAATGAATCCATTTCCTAGTAAAAACTACTCAATACTGCAATTGTAATTTGAATCAATGAGATATGAATATAGAGCAGCACTGCCTTGCATTGTTTTTCTGTTAATTCAAAAATCATTTGTCTTCAAATCTGCTGTTTTCTCTTTAGAAACAAGCTCATTAGAGAAATATAGAGATTTTTACATAATGACATGATGCAAATGAAAGGAGTATATTTATCCAAGTATGACTTCCATAGCTATTTATTTTTCTCTCTAACTCTAAAATTTCATTTGTGAGTATCAATTACATTATCCAGTTTTTAAGTATCACTAATAGAACAAACATTATCGTATTAGAAAAGATAATTAGATATTATCTCAACAATGATGGCTTTTAAATAGTACTTTTGCAATCTGCTGCTCTGAAGAAAATATGACTAGTGTTTAGCACAATTTTTACAATGCCATTTACCTAAACTTTACATTTCATGTGTAATTTTTCTAAATAAATAAGGGACACACTCTCACTAATTCCATTTCTGATAAATATTTTCAAAATAAGATGAGGGTTTAATAGCCTTTAATAATCTTCATATCGTAATAGGAGGGAAGGATTTCCTCCACTGTGTGTATAATATTGAAGCAGTAAACCCTATATAACTATACAATGGAAGTTAAACTTTCTGTGATATATATCTGTATTTCCTGAGACTTACTGAAATATTTTAAGATAAATTATTCTTCAGGAGTACTTTATCAAATATCAAATATTAATCTATTTGAAGTTATGATCTGGCAAGGGAAGTCATTAACTTCTCTCAGGTGGAAACCATTTTGCAACAGGGCAAAAGAGATTGGTCTCTAATTCCTTAATCGTTCATTCGGTGACTCTAGGGGCAAACACTCATTAATCAGCCCTCAGATAAGAAGCTTGCTCTGCTCTTTTAATGATCAAGTATTCTGGGGAGACTTAAACCATCTCCTGTGTTTTCATAACATTAGACTTGCTGGCTCATCATCCCAATTGCCCATGATTTCATTCTGCACCATGAATGACTAAAATTCAAGTTCTCCCTCCTTTTTCCTCAATCAACCGTCTAGGCTTGAATTCTCAGAATTTTAGCATCATTTTTTTTTTTTTTTTATTTCAGCATATTATGGGGGTACAGATGTTTAGGTTACGTATGTTGCCCTTCCCCCCCTCCCCCCCAACCCGAGCTTCAAGCTTGTCCATCTCCCAAGTGGTGCATCGCACTCATTGTTTGTGCATATGCCCGTCCCCTCCTTCCCCCTCCCCCTGCCCCCTGCCCAACATCCAATAAATGTTATTCTTATATGCGCACTTAAGTGTTGATCGGTTAAAACCAATTTGATGATAAGTACATGTGGTGCTTGTTTTTCCATTTTTGGGATACTTCATTTAGTAGAATGTGTTCCAGCTCTATCCAGGAGAATACAAGAGGTGCTATATCACCATTGTTTCTTAAAGCTGAATAGTACTCCATGGTATACATATACCACATTTTATTAATCCACTCTTGTATTGATGGACACTTGGGTTGATTCCACATCTTTGCAATTGTGAATTGTGCTGCTATGAACATTCGAGTGCAGGTGTCTTTTTTATAGAGCGATTTTTGTTCTTTTGGGTAGATGCCCAGTAATGGGATTGCTGGATCAAGCGGTAGTTCTACTTGTATCTCTTTAAGGTATCTCCATCTTGCTTTCAACAGAGGTTGCACTAGTTTGCAGTCCCACCAGCAATGTAGGAGTGTTCCTGTCTCTCCGCATCCACGCCAACATTTATTGTTTTGGGACTTTTTCATAAAGGCCAGCATCATTTGTTAAATTTATTTTTAAGCTCTTACTCGTGGATTATCTGCTGCATCCCTGGTGTTGCACTCTGAATGATGGCGTACTACTCATTCCATTGAGCCAAAGGGAAATATAATTAAAAGCACCTCTTCTCTAGAACTCCCTTCCAAAAATCATAGAATGGAGTAGGAGATAAGAAATTAAAACATAAATTATTAAGATGGGTTCTACAAGATCAAATAAGTTGGTCAACCTATATGTCTGTAAGATGATTTAAAAATGTATAATTTGTAGAAATAGCTCCCAAAACAGGCTTTCAGAGTCAGGCTAATTACAATGACTAAATCTTTTTGATTTATTCTCTTTCACTCATATAAGGTCTGCCTATAATGTTTCAAAGCATCCTTCATGCTATAAACTGTCTTCTACTGGAGCCAGGATCTAAGTGCCATTCATTTTTCTATTAATATCATTTCAGTCCTTTGTGTGACACTTTAACTTAGGGCATACTAGCAGATCAGTATCTGTTAAATGACTGAATGAATCAAACATTACAATTTCACAAGTGAGTCTTATATCAACAAGATTCCAAACACCTTTATTATTTTAGCTTTAGAAGTAATGGATAGCCTTGGTGCATTGCATCACTAATCCATGCTTTATTAGTGATGAAGTTAACCATATCTACTTTTCGTTACTACCATAGCTACTTTTTACTTTTCTACTTTATATTCACTGATTATTTCTTAGATATAAATTTTTAATGGCTTAAATTTGTATTATTGAAAAGAAAAAATTAATTAGGCTGAACATATGATAAAATCAGAGGACAGAAGAATCATCAGGACACTTCTTAGGGACATAAAGATAAAAGGTTTTGGACATTTGCTCATGCAGACTTTCTGATTGATCTTTTAAAAATACTGCTATGCCTTGTATTTTCAACTTAAAAGATGGCTCAAAGTTTAAAATGGTGTGGACAACACTAATTTAGGATTGGGAATTCTGAAATCTGTATCAATGATGAGATTGTGGCTTTAATGAAGAGTTGGCAGGAGGAGTGGGGAAAAAACTTTGAAATAAACTTCTGGGTGGCCCAATCCTTTCAGCAACTAATTATTTGTACTGATGAAAGATACTACAGTTATGCTGTCTGTGTTCGCAGAATAAATACCTTCAATTTCTATTACTGACTGTGTTTCTATTTGAATAAAAAAGACTTTGTTTACCTGATTTGTTTAATATTCACTCTGGTCAATCCAGTGAAATAATTAGTAAATGTAGTTTGAATAATATATTGGAAAGCTTTTTAAAACTATAAAATGCTATAAACTTTCCATATGTTATTTATTAGATTGTTATATGCAGTGATAAAAATATTTGTTCAACTTGATGATTCGCTAAATTGCCTCAAATCAGTCAAAAAATATGGAAAAGACAAACTTATAATAGACATTAATGATTTTCATAATTTCACCATAACTAGCTCTTATGTATGGAAATGGGCTTTGATGACATGGAAAAAATGAAAATGAAGATCTATGTATAAATGTACATTTTGATTACAAAGATAATTTTTTCATAGCAAAATTACCACATTTGGATTTTTCTCTACTATTGTTTATCGTTTACTTAATGTAGCAGAAAAAATAACAATGAGAAAGTGCTGATGAGAGAGAGAGAGAGAGAGAGGGTGACAGAAAGAGAAAGAACGAAAGATTGAGTATTCTGTTTCTAAACTGTGATTATGAAAAGGTAAATTACAATCACTGAATAACCTCCTGTATTAATATAGGGTAAATTAAGAAGGATATATTCCTCAGTAGAGGAAAACGTAGATTAGTTTATTTTGAAACATCAAAATAGAAATAATAATTGGCACAAGACCAACCTCAAGGAAAGGGCTTTGTAGCTAGAGATTTGCTGTAGTCTGAGTGTTTATGTCTACCCAAAATTTCTATGTCAAAGCCTAGTCCCCACTGTGGTAGTATTAAGAGGTAGGGCCTTGGCAGGTGATTAGATCATGAGCAAGGAGCTCTCATGAATGTGATTAGTGTCCTTATAAAAGAGGCCAAGGGAGCCCCCTGTCCCCTTCCACCATGGGAGGACACAGCCAGAAGGTGCCCTCTGTGAGGAACAGACTCTCACCAGACATTGAATCTACCAGCAAATCAAGCATCAGCTTTCGCATCCCCAACTTACAAAACTGTCAGAAATAAATGTTTATTGTTTATAAGCTACCCAGTTCATGGTATTTTGTTATAGCAGCCAGAATGGACTAAGATAGAAATATGGATATAGGTATAAACATAGACAGATTAAATTTGACTTCTTTAGAAAGAATAGTGTTAATAGTTTCGGTACTAGAGATGCCTGCCTGAATGTAGACATGAGTACTTATAGATCACTCGAATATTTATAGGATCTAGAATACAGCCTTACACCTTCAGCTATACTTTAAATTTATATTTTCTGTTCAATAAAAACTGCATTATGTAGATTTTTTAAAAAAAAATCAGTACCTATAACTTCTATATTACTAATACATGAATGCCAGATATCTCTAAAAAAAATGCACCCACTCCACTATGCCTTTCATTGTGGGATGTGAAGGAGTGATGGTCACCATTTTGAGAATTTGTGCTACTGGATTTTTGCTTCCTCCAAACACTGCTCCAAACACAATATGCTCTTAAACATGTCAAATGAGTTCTTAATTTCAGACAGTATATTCTCAGTTCTAGAATGTTCATTTGGTTCTTTTTTTTACACACTGCCATTGTTGAAATTTTGCATACTTTTATTCAGACTGACCATTTTTAAATCTTGACATCCTAAGAGATCACAAGATTCTCCAGGTTTTTCTTAATATTTGTCTTTAAACAGAATTCCGGGTACAAGCAATGTTTAAAGATTGTACCTTTGTTGTTCCAAATTTTTGTATGTTGTCTGCATAATGGGTTACATTTCTTATTACATTTCTCTGTAATGGCACTATATATTCTCAGTAATATCCAGAGCCACACACTGAACAATGGGGTGATACAGCAAGACGTGAAATATTACAAAAAACTAGGACTGCTGCCTCGGGCCAAGCTCTTCAGTGGATGCAGCAAAAGTGGCCTTGCCAAACTGGAACGAGAGCATTCTCCTGACAGAATCATTTATTGAGGGTACAAGTAACTGGCAATACCAGTTAGAAAGCAATGTCTTTATCTTTCAAAGCATTTGCTTGTATCCATTATACCTCAGGTAAAATATGCCAAAAATCCAAAATGATGAAATGTTTTCCATCGTAAATGTTTTCTTTGATGACAAACAGCAGTGTTAGCATGCTAAAAGTCAACTCATTCTTCTGCTTAAACCAATGCCAATCGATTCACAGATCTTTGCTAAGGTAGAACGTTTCAAGATTTTTTTCCAGACTAGGTTCTTTGGCATTCATGCACGTTGTATTCAGAAACAAGTTTTGTCTAAGAAGCCGTGATATAATTCTGTAGTATCATGATTTGCTGATGGTTTCTTAACAGGGTTCATACAACAATCTATGAGAAGTCTCAATATAAAATACAAAAGCCATCAAGACTCACCAGAATAGACTCACAGTTTAGTCAATATTATTTGTTTATTAAAATCTTTGGCAAGAAAAAAAATGTGTCCGTATACCTAAGATTAGGGTGCTTTTTGATCTGTTCACCAGGGAAAAAGTCAGCACCTGTGGCACTGCTGGAGAGGAGGCTGGATCCTGCTATGTGGACAGGCAGTGGTGTGGGGGAATAGACTGGGTACTTGATAAGTCACAGCCTCTCTGAGGCTGCACTGCAGTGGTGCATCCAGCTAGGAAATCTGTCATGAGAGCAGCCTTCAGCACATCTCTTCCTGAAGGCAGTGATGTTTTTTAAGGCAAGTTAAGTAACAGAATTTAGTTTGCTTCTGTCACCAAATATTTTCAGGGCCCTTTAGTTACTATAGAACTTTGAATCTAAGATTCTGTCATTCCCCTGAAGATGCTTACTGAGGAAGTCAGCATCGTTCGCTCTATTGCAAAACTTTTCGAGTTTGCTCATGCCTCCCTCCAGCTCTTTTCTTCAGTGTGTGTGCTACTTAGTCTTTCCTGTAGTTGTACCTATTAGCAAAGGCTAAATGCCACCATTTCTTCACTTTTCTCTATTCCTCATCTCTTATGACTTCATTCTTTATTAGTTCTTCTCACTGAAGGAATTGGCATTTTAGTAGGAAACAGTCATTTTTTATTTGGAAATTGTCCACTGACAATCATGTTATGAATATCACTTGGGCCATCCACTCTGCTACATTTCTTGACTATGTGGGTAATCTCTTATAAACTGATAGCTGTTTTTCCCCTCCTCCAAACCCTGAATCTCTTTTCTGACTCTGGTGCCACTCTGGATATGTGAAATTGTCCGTAAGATAGACTCCATATATCTGAGGCATTACCACAGATGAAATTTTATGGTTTGAGTATAAAGAATGTGTATAAATTCTGTACATAATCTGTGTAGGCACAGCCATAGATGGTTTTGGTGGAAGGTTTGTTCAGGAGCTTGGGAGGATGACTGCCCTTAGAAGTACAAATGCGTTACTTCTCTTTCGGCTTCCAGAAGATGCCAATATTGCCATGTTGTTATTATTTCCTATCTTCAGATATGATCCAATGATATATAGCAGTAGACATTGCTAACAATCAGGGTGAAAAGATAAGTAGTGGTTGTCCCAGTCTAATCCTGGAGAACTTTTAGGTTTTCTGATGATCTAGTATAATGTTTTTCAAATTTTAATATGCATACAAATCACCTGGATGTTTTGCTAAAGATGAAAATTCTGATTCAGTAGGTCTGGGGTGTGGCCTGAGAGTCTGTAGTTCTAACAATATCCAGAAGAAATGCTGTTGGTCCAAAGACTATACACCTTGAATAGCAAGAGACTAGCGCCATGCTGTTCAATACAGAAGGCACTGGCCCCAGGTGGCTATTTATGGTGCTGTTCAGGTCAACTATTAATATATCCTTATTGACTTTCTATCTTCTTGACTTATCAATTGCTAAAACAAGGGTTTTGAAGTTTCCAACCTGGATTTGTCTATTTTTCCCTGCAGTTCTATCAAGGAGATAGAAATCATTGCCTCATGCATTTTTATACTCCATTGTTAGGTGCATACACATTAAGGATTGTTATTTAACTTCTTCAGGAATTCACACCTTTATCATTATGTAATGTCCATTCTTGGCCCTGATAATTTTTTCTAGTCCTGAAGTATACCGTTTCTGAAATTACAACAGCCATCTTTTAATTACAGCTAGCATGCTATAACTTTCTCCTTCCCTTTACTTTTAAACTATCTAAATCTTTATGTTGAAAGTAGGAACTTTGTAGGCATTTTTTTTTACCTCTTCTGCCTTCTTTCCAGATTTTTCTCACTGTCTTTGATTTTCTGCACTTTAAAAATAAAAACTGCCTAGATATAAAATTTTGGCATTTATTCTACTTGGTGTTCTCTAAACTTCCTGGATCTATGGTTTGGTTTCTGTTAGTGACTTAGAAAAATTCTTGACCATT
Organism: Propithecus coquereli; assembly: GCF_000956105.1. Classification (NCBI taxonomy): domain Eukaryota; kingdom Metazoa; phylum Chordata; class Mammalia; order Primates; family Indriidae; genus Propithecus; species Propithecus coquereli. The sequence continues at coordinate 886,566 of NW_012153507.1, forward strand.
ATTACTTCAAATATTTCTTCCTCTTTGATTTTTCTTTCTTTGTCTTGTATTCCAGTTATGTATATATCATTCTTTTTGAGATTGTCCTATAGTTCTTAGATGTTCTGTTCTGGTTTTTTTCTCATTCTTTTTTCCCTTTGTATTTCAGTTTGGGAATTTCTATGGAGATATCTTCAAACTCACTGATTCTTTCCTTATCCTTGCCCAGTCCTACTGGTGAGCCCATCGAAAGTATTTTTCATTTCTGTTACAATGGTTTTGATATTTGTCATTTCCTCTTGATTATTTCTTAGAGCTTTCATTTCTCATCTGTTGTTGCATGTTATCTGTGCTTTCCATAAATCCCTTAACGTATTAGTCATTGTTATTTTAAATTCCCTGTCTGATAATCAGGAATCCTCTAAGGAAATCTCATGAGGCAACTAGAATCACAAGACAAAATGGGTCGGTATATAAAAAGATCTTTTACGGTGGGTTTGTAAATCTTTGTCTCAGCTTCACCTTGAACAATCACTAAGTGATGACAGAAAAATTCACAATAGAGAATAACTAAAGGATTGACCCACAATAGTCTGGTAATCAAGATAAGAAGTGATTTCTACTTAATTCTAGCAATGAGCTGCAAGTCAAAAGTCTGACTAGAGATGCAGGCATTGGGTGACACAAAAAGAGATCCACTCTGATCTAAACACTTATATTTGCGTAATATATTACTTTTTTTCCATAACATGTATTGTAGCTATAGCTAAAGCCAAACTTGCATTTTCTGCAAATGGCTGTCACATGTGGATTTAAAACTGTCTTTATATTATTTTGTATATTTTAACTGTCAGACTTTTAATTAGCTATGAAAATTTTAGTTTTGGCTTGTGATTTGGGATATGTAAAAATATCCCCAAGGGCATATGGTGAATTGGCCCCATGAACCATTATTTAGAAATTAATCTCAAAAGCATACAATCCAAAATAATAAGAAAAAAGTAAAGAGAGAGAGAGCATGCACACACAATTCTCTTGCTTCAGAAACAATGAAAAAAAGAAAATGAGATTTTCCATACTTTTCATTTTAAAGAATGCCATAAAAGTGACAGGTTTAATGGCTCAAACCTTCAAAGTAATTATACTACCAGGACAAGTAATAATGTAGACTGGGAAGCACAGTAATGTTTGTATATTCTGTACATTGTCAGTTGTTTAGAAATTATCTTACTAGCATATTACAGCAGTTTAAAATATTTTCATATATTTTTTTCTGAATAATATTACATTTAACTGTTTTACAAATTCTGATATGCTGCTCTAAGTTCCTTGTAGGAGCCACAAGTGTTCGCTTTTAACAACTTTTTTCTTAAATTGGATGTTAAAATTAAAGGTTTATCATTTTGCCTTTTATTAACTTATTTTTTGTTTTACTTTTATCAGGAAATAAGAGCCATTAACTCTGGAATGCCATTGGCCGAAAAAAATATAATATTTCCTGCACTATTTTTAAAAAATGTGAAATTTGCACCAGTAACAGGCTGATAAATATACATTACACAATGCAGTCATCCCTCAGTATCCCTGAGGGATTGGTTCCAGGGCCTCCAGTTAATATAAAAATCTGTGGATGTTCAAGTCCCTTATATAAAATGGTACAGTATATTATTTGCATATAACCTATGAACAACCTCCTTATACTTTAAATTATCTCTAGATTACTTATAATACCTAATAAAATGTAAATGCTATGTAAGTGATGGCTATACTGTATTGTTTAGGGAATAATAACAAAGAAAAGTCTGTATATGTCCAGTATAGATGCATTTTTTAAAAATATTTTTGAACAATAGTTGATTGAATCAACAATTGAGGAACTTATAGATACAAAGGGCTGACTATACATTAGCTTTGTGAACATTTTACACTCTGAGTAAATGCTTCCATTATTGAGCCCAGAAAAAAAGCTTCCTGAAAATATAAAATGGTTATTTTTATTTGAGGGAGGCAATGTAATTAAGAAGAATTTAAAGTCTGTTTCTGGGGCTAAGTTACTGGATGTGATCCTTAATCCCCAATAAACAATTGTATATCCTCAAATTCTGCAAATTGAAAATCATAAGAAAAGATCTTGAAATTTCTTAAGTCAAATACCTGGACCAACCTGATGGCAAATATGTGTAGGAATCAGTAAAGAATAACATAAATAAGAAAATTATGATGTCAAAAGTAGCAAGGAAAATTAAAAGAGTAGAGTAAGGAAATTTGGAAAGTGCCAGGTAGAGGAGGGTGGTTGCAATTAGAAATATGTGGGCCTCATTGAGAAAGCAACACTTGAACAAAGACTTCAGGGAGGTGAAGCCCTTAGCCACGGAGGTCTGGAAGAAGAGTGTTCCAGGCAGAGAGAATAGCTGATGCAATGGCCTGGGGTGGAGAGACCGACAGTGCTCAAGGTTCTTTATGGAAGGCACTGTGGGTATAAAGGAGTGAGCAAAGAGTGGGGGGAGAGAGTGAAAGAGAGGAAGTCAGATAAATAATTGAAGGCTAGTCCACATATGTACCAGTTGAAGATAAAGACAACAGGATTTCTACTGAACTAAATATAAATGTAAGAGAAAGAGCGGAGTTCCCCATATACCCCAATAGCTTCAGTAACTGAAAGGATGAAATTGCTATTAAGTAAGATCAGGCAGGCAACAGGTGGGGCAGATTTAGTACAAGATCAAAATTTCACTGTTTCATTTATCTCAAAATGAATTTGAGATTTGACGATTTTTCATTTGATGATTTTTTATTCACCTCAAAAGGAATTTGAAATGTCTGTGGGTCATCCAAATGGGAAGATCAAGTAGGCATCTTGATATATGAGTCTAGATTTCGGGAGTGATCTGGTCTAGAGATATACGTTTGGTAACTTTATATATATATGTGGAAAAAAGGAGGGCATGAAAATAGATACTAAGCTCTGGGATACTTGAACTTTGAGTGCTAAAGAAGAATGGGAGATTAAAAGCCACTCAGCCAGGAAGGCAAGAAGAAGAAGAAGAGGAGGAGGAGGAGGAGGAGGATGAGAATGGGAGAGAGGGAATGACCAATAAAGGAGAAAAACTAAGAGAATGTGGTATCCTGACAAAAGTGCTGAAAATGTATGCAAGATGAGGGAGGGAGCAATTATATCAAACAGCACTCATAAGTAAAGAGTTAGTAAGATGAAGACTGAGAATTGACCATTAAACTTAGCAAATGAAAGAAAATTTTTGTGAAATAGCAAGGGAAAACGTCTGATTGGAATGTATTTAATACAAATATGAGCAGAAAAAGTGAAGAAAGTGAACATATATACAACTAATTCAGAGAGTTTTGCTACAAGGTGAAATACAGGAGTGGATCCGTAGCTGGCAGGGAAGTCGAGTCAAGAGAAATTTGCTTGATTATTTATTTTAAGATAGGAGACTTCTTTGTATTGTGATGGGAATAATCTTATAGAAAGTGAAAAAAATGATAATAGAAATGGCTCAATATTTTTGCTTGGGCTAGAGATGATGGAATTTACTGTACAAATCAAAGGATTATTTATTTTTGTTATTGCTGTGATTGCCATTGGGGTTGGCGTCACAAATTCTTTGCCAACATTTTCTACTAGCATTCTTATGGTTTCATGTCTTAAATTTAAGTCTTTTATCCATCCTGAATTAATTTTTGTGAGAGATATGGATCCCATTTAATTCTTCTGCATGTGGCTCTCCAATTCTCCCATCACCATTTATTGAAAAGGGCTTGTTTTCCCCAGTGTATATTGTTGTATGCTTTGTCAAAGATTATTTAGTTGTATGTGGATGGTTTTATTTTTGGGTACTCTTTTCTGTTCGATTGATCTATGTCTCTATTTTTGTGCCAAGACTATGCTGTTTTGGTTACTATATCTTATAGTGTAGTTTGAAGTCTGGTAGTGTGATGCTTCCTGGTTTGTTCTTTTGGCTTAAGATTGCTTTGGCTATTCAGGTTCTTTTCTGGTTGCAAACGAAGCATAGAATTATTTTTTCTAGATCTATGAAATATGATGTTGGTATTTTGATGGGGATTGCATTGAATCTATAAATCACTTTGGATAGTATGGACATATGGACATTTTAACAATGTCAATTCTACCAGTCCATGAGCATGATATGTTTATCCATTTGTTTGTGTCATCTTTGATTTCTTTCCTCTGTTTTGTATTTCTCTTTGTAGAGATCTTTCACCTTCTTGGTTAAGTATATTCATAGGTATTTTATTTTCATTCTGAATGGTATTGAGTCTTTCATTTGACTCTCACCTTGACTGTTATTGGTGTGTAGGAAGCTTTTGTATAGCCAAGGAAATAATCAAAAGAACAACCTATAGAATGGGAGAAAACATTCTCAAGTTATACATCCAATAAAGGACTCTCCAGAATCTACAAAGAACTCAAGCAAAGCAGCAAGAAAAAAACAACGCCATTAAAAATTGTGCAAAAGACATGAACAGAAGCTTCTTAAAAGAAGACAGACAAATGGCTAGTAAAGATATGAAAAAATGCTCAACACCACAGTAAGATATCACATTGCCCCAGTTAGAATGTCTCTTATTAAATACTCTAAAAACAATAGATGCTGGCATGGATGCAGAGAGAAAGGAAAGCTCATACACTGTTGGTGGGACTGCAAATTGGTACAACCTCTATGGAAAACAGTACAGAGATTCACTAAAAGTAGACCTACCATTTGATCCAGCAATCCTACTAGTGGGTATTTACACAAAGCAAAAGAAGTCATTTTATCATTTTATCAAAAACACACCTGCACTTGAATGTTTATTGCAGCACAATTCACAATTGCAAAGATGTCAGCGAATCAACCCAAGTACCCATCAATTCATGAGTTGATTCACAAAATGTGCTATGTGTATACTATGGAATACTACTCAGCCATGGAGAAAAATGAATTAAGGCCTTCTACAACAATTTGGATGGAAATGGAGACCGTCATCCTAAGTGAAGTATCTAACGAATGGAAAAACAAACACTGCATGTATTCATTATTAAATTGGAACTAACCAATGAGCACACATGTGCACAGAGGGAAGTAAAACTCATTGGAAATTAAGCAGCGGGGGGTGGGGGGAGAGGTGGAGGAGGTGATAGTCAAAAATCTACACAACAGGTACAATGAACACTATCTGGGTGACTTATAACCCTGACTCAAGCATAACAGAAAAGATCCATGTAACCAAAACCATTTGTACCTCCGCAATATTTTGAAATAATAATAAAAAAAAATCAAGGGATTGACTCACATAGGAATAAAGCTTATCTATGGCAACATTCAGGAAAGCAGGATATATTGGCATGGATGCTGCTAGATCTGAATAGAAGGCAGTGGAAGCCCATTGACTTTTCTTTACGTATGCTGCCAGCAACCAACGTGCCTAGCATCTAAGGAAACAAATGAGTGCCAAGGTCCTCAGGGAGGCAGCTGGGTGATGTCCTGTAGGGTCCATTACAGTGATTGACCAAGTGGTAAATAACTATTCTGCTCATCCACAATTTAATATCTCCCAGAAAAATTCTGATGGATAGGAAGCAAATATGCCAATTTCAAGTTTAACTTCAAATTAAACTGTGTTGATGATTTCAGTAGTTTTTAAAATTCATCCCCAATTAAATATAGTAAAATAATGCTGATATCATGCTGGATGGGGTTATTTGAGAATTCAATGAAATAGTGCAAATAAAGAACTCACCGTAGTTATAGGCACGTAGTAAGTACTCAGTGAATGTCAGGTATACATTAAATGAAACTAAATAACTCTTAGAAAATCATAATTTCTTTATTATTATTGCTAGGCATAGGGGGTGGCTTTGTTGTTGCATGTGTTTTGTTTTTGTATTGAGGGGGTTCTATTCAAAGTTAGAATTAGACTTTTGCCTCTTAGGAAGAAGTTTAATTTATTGAAGATGTTCATAATCATTTTAAATTTAGACAGTCTAATTCTCTCTTTAGGTTTTATTTAATTGAAAAACTGTTCTAAAGTACATAGGCGTTATAAACAAGACTTTGTTTCTCTCATAT
>NW_012153507.1:893243-894865 GCF_000956105.1 Propithecus coquereli
GATTCTGACAGAAGTTTAAAATAAGTTATAAACAAGATTTAATGTTAACAGCAGGGATTTATACTAAGCATAAACTGAAAAAAAAAAACCCCACATTAATACGTTAGGATCATGAATTACATTATATCAAAATCAAACTGTCCTCTTTTTTATTTTCTTTCAAAAGAATAGCCAATGAACTAGCTAAAACTAGTAAAATTGGAATAAAATTTCTCTCATATACACACAGTTAAATAATAATAAAATAAGAAAATAATATTACTGTCACTTAGAACCATTTGCTTATAGGTTGAAGATAATGGTTTTCCTATGATATCTGTTATAAGTTAATAAAAGCCAATAAAGTATATAATCATGACAAAAGAGCTCTGTCCCGGAATTAGAAGGAAATACATTTTTCTGTCTCTCCATTCAGACAACACACTTTAAACCCTGGAAAATGGGACATTTGGGGATTCTGCTGTGAGTCACGTAAAAACTCAAAGAAAATTCCAGTGATCTAAAAACCTCTCTCACTTTCTCTAAGTTACTCACAGCATTGATTTAAGACATAAAGGAAGTGACTATTTACTGTTTTAGGAACAAAATGTGGTTCAATCTTTCTGCATTTTTCTTTCTTTCTTCCCCTAAATCTCCACTGTTTTATCTTCAGTACTGCTGAAAGCAGGGCCTGAGACAAATACATGATTGCCGATAATTTGGTTTGGGGGTCAGGCAGGGGCATATGATCCTGAGGAACAGAAGTGCAGAAAAGGCAAGCAAAGAGGGAAAGGAGTGAAAGCTGATGCCAGGACGCATCTTCAAGTTGGCTGCCAAACAGGTGACTGGGACTCAAGACTACATTCTAGGAGCCTTAAGAAATGAATTAAAGCTGTTTGCCTGGAATATGAAATACAAAAGCATTTATCTGTTTGTTCCTACCCCCATTTGGACAAGGCTGACTCATCAGATGTTAACTGTCCAGAACTTCTGGGTTGCTCATGCATGAGTACTTTTCAGGATCTGAAGACCGTCCCACATTCACTGTGTCAAAGAAGCTGTAAGGCAGTAAGCAGTTGGTATACGGCCCAAGGAAAGGCACTGATAGGCTGCAACTGCCACAGATGATGCAGGGCAGAATGGAGATAGTCACCTCACTGAAGCAGAGGTTAGAGTTCCAGACAGGGCTCAGAACATGGTAAAGTAGGGCACAATAGTTGTCTGAGACACTCTTCTTCCTTATGCAATCTAAACCCGTTCAACCTCCCCCACTTAGGGTTCCCCGACATTTCAGTATCATTGTCACTCTTCTCATACCAAGGTGATTTTTATCTCAGATATATGACCCTTATTTTTCCAGAGCCCAATAAAAAGGTAGGAGGGGGTGGATATGGGAAGTGCTTGGTGGGTACAATGTGAATTGCTCTAATGATGGATACATTGAAGATCCTGACTTCACCACCATGTAATATGGAAGTAATATTTACAGGGTGCTGGGCAGGTGGGAGAGGGGTGGAGGTGATTTGTAAATTCACAACTAATTGGCGCAGAGAACACTGTCAGGGGGATGGGCACGCTTGTAGCTCTGGCTTGGGTGGTGCAAAGGCAGTATATGTAACCAAAATGTTTGTACCCCCATAATA
>NW_012153507.1:899180-899787 GCF_000956105.1 Propithecus coquereli
ATTATTGCTGTTGCTTTTTCTTTTATTTTTAAAAATTATTGTATGCAGTGAAATATTTATATATTTCAAAATCTTGATGCCATGGACAATTCTGAGAAAAGATAAATTATCAAAAAGTAACTCAACTCATAGAAAATAAGTCAAATACATAGATAAAAGAAATTGGAAATGAAATCAAATAACTGGAAAGGATAGGCTGAGGGGAGGGGAACCAAGCCAGAGTTGGTTTCAAATTCTCAAGGAAAGAATTCTCATGCTACAAAAGCTTCTCAATAATATTATCTGATACATAAAGTAAATATTAATAACAATAGTCAGTAGTTATTTTGCACTTCTAATTTGCTACTACAGTACAATGCCTGTATTAGTTCATCTAACTCTTTTTGTAGATATCCTAGCACTAATACCAAAACTTAAGAGGGCCTCCATAACAAAAATATTTTTGGGAATGTGTGCAAAACTACATAAATGAATGTCTGCAGTAATTTTTACAGAAAAATAGTGTTATGTCCATAATTTAAGAAAACTTAAATAAGGAAATCTATTGGTATGATAACATGTCAAAGACCTAATAAGAAAAATTATAAGATATTTTTAGTTGATGAAA
>NW_012153507.1:899837-900742 GCF_000956105.1 Propithecus coquereli
GAGAATACCTAAAAAGTATGTTTTCAGAAATTGAAGGTCAAAGAGAGGCAAAGCACATTAGCAAAAATGAATTTCTTAGTCTTATGGAGCCAGATTTTCCTACTGAGCATACAGCTTATGACAAAATAATTGTCCAGTAATCACCCTAAAAGTGGAACAAAATCAAATTAAAATGGAACAAATTGCCTTTTGCATTATGGCCAATAACAAGTAGTGACACATTCATGCTACAAAATACCACTTTCTTTTTGCGAGAGATGACCTATTGTTTGATGGTTAAGTGACTAGTTTACTCCATGTAAAATCTTTTGCAACCTTGTTTTCGGAGGAAATGGAAAGTTTATTATTGCTACTGCCATAAGTGACTATCCATATTCAATAATGAAAAAGGCGTATATCTTAAGCCATACATGTCTATGGTTAACGATTATTACTGGTCATATTTACTGAGAGTTTGCTATGTGCCAGGGACTGTGCCAGGTAATTTACATGTTCAATTCATTTTACACACACAAATCCAGCAGGAAGTTATTTTTCTTATTTTTTAGATGAATAACTGAGACATGGAAAAGCTGAGGATGTTGCCCAAAAGTTTCACAAAAAGCCGGATGTAGATCCATGATTTGAAACCAGGTATGCTATGTCCAGAGTGAGTGTTGTCAGTGACAGAACAATGTGCCACGTGCCCTACATAGTCCAGACACCAGTGGATGGTCTTCCTGTTTATATTTTTAAAAGATATGATCTAGCAATTATTTCACATAGTATGAACGTAAAGACAAGTTATTATTTGAGTCACAGATAAACACATAGTGAGTGTATCTGTTCAACTACCTTTTTATCTACTACATTTAGACTATTACTTTGACTGCTTTTTTGTTTGTTTGTTTGTTTGAGGGATGAGG
>NW_012153507.1:900792-901917 GCF_000956105.1 Propithecus coquereli
TATTTAAAAATCAGGCAGTGGCTGGATTTGACCACAAGACATATAGTTTGCTGACCGTTGCTTTAAACCGTCCCTTCAGGTAATTTTGAATTTTTTATTCTCTCAGAAATTCTCTCCTTTCACCTGCTTTTCCTCCTCGGAGGAAGTTTAAGAGAATGAGTGAAGACATCTTCCTGTCTGTCATCTGCCAACGTCAGGGCCATGCTCCTCATCTACCTGCCTCTGGCTTGCCCTGCTTAAGTCCTGAGGCCAGGGTGATTTGTCATCTGTGACTTCCCAGGAAGGACACTGAGTGAGCCAGACAGTTTCTAAACACTTTGCCTTATTAAATATTATCTCATTTAATTCTTAAAACAACCCTATAAGGTATTAAAATTATTCTTATTTTTTACACAATGTACACTAAGGTCCTTAGCATAGAATCTGCCACAGAGTAAATGCTCAATAATACTAGTTATTTTTTTAAATTATTACTCTTCCATTAGAATTATACCCACCAAGAATATTTATATAGGTATCTATTTCCCCAGAGCAGAAGCAATTTTTGATAGGTAACCTTTGTTTGCTCACAGTGTGAGGTACTGCCATTTTTAAAAGGATGAAAAGTATCAAATTTAGGAACAAATTCTGGTGTCTACCTACATTGCGACTCTCCTCATATCCCATTGTTGCCAGATCTTGTTGGGTCCAGGGGCCTAGCCCACAGTGGCAGAGTCCAGAAAGATATAAAAGGATGATACTAGGATGGCCAAGACAAGCCACTAGGTCAATTCTGTATCCAGGAGACACTTTTCTCTTTTGAATTTACATTTCTGTTTGAGTTTTAATCCTAGTCCACTTGATGAATTGAATTTGGACTTTTTCTCATTTTGAGTTCTTAACATTACAACTATATATCCTCTTTTCATGAAGAGAGGAAACATTGCATTATAGAAAGATTCTTGGACCAGAAGCTAAAACATGTGGTTGGTAGTTTCCATTGTATCACTAAATATGTGATATTAATGCTAATTTAATTTTTCTGCATCTATTTCATAACACAATCAAGCTGTGTAATATAGCTGTAAGATTAGATGGTCACAAAGACACCTCCCAAATAAAAATTGTTTTTTGATTATTTTATAT
>NW_012153507.1:912952-913572 GCF_000956105.1 Propithecus coquereli
AAGTTTAAGATAGTTTCAGCTGTAAGATGTCTGCTGGGCTGGCATTTTTTGATCAGTTTTTTAGCCTTGGGCCCTATGTCGAGCTCTGCCTTGTACAAGCTCCAGGCAATGGTTTGCAGGTCTTGAGACAGCGCCGCCTTACAGACGTCTCTGATGGGTGGAATGCCCCCCTTGTTGTTAAGTAGCTTTTGGTCTGTGACCTAATACACCCACACATTCCTTCAAGGCAAAGTCCTGCAAAACTCCTGAAACTTTTCATGTCTCTTAATTGTATATTCCAACAGTGAGAGGTCTGAAACATCCTACTAGCCTCCACCACTCTCCTTTTCGCATCTGACACACAGTCCCTGGTTCAGAACAACAAAAGTCCCCAGTATGTCTTCACACAGTGGGGAGCATTTAAGTTATAAAGCATCTCCATTTTATACTTAGGATGCTTGTATAGCCGTTGTGACATTCTCTAGGAAGCCATGCCTCAGAAATCCATCAAAGCTTATGTTTGTTTACAGTAAGCAATCCTAACCCTAGAACATCTTTTTCAAAGTGTTTCATAGATAAGAATTCTCCTTCCAGCAAATATTCTTCCTCTGTTGTCCTGGGGATCCATTTATTGTGCTTAC
>NW_012153507.1:915146-918608 GCF_000956105.1 Propithecus coquereli
AGACCAGGGAAAGTTGGTGGTGTAATTTGAAGGTCTGAGTGCCAGAGAGCCAATGGTGTGGATTTCAGTCTAGATCTGAAGGCTTGAGAACAAGGTACACTGAGGACTGAAGATCCATGTTCCAGCTCAGCTGGCCAGGCAGAGAGCAAATTCATCCTTACTCTCCGTTGTTGCTCTATTCAGGCCCTCAAGGGATCGGATGATGTCTACCCATGTTAGGGAGGGCCACCTGCTTTTCTTAGTCAACTAATTTTAATGCTAATCTCTTTTAGAAACACCCTCACAGACGTACCCAGAAATAATGTTTAACCATCTATTGGGGTATCTAGTGGCCTGATCGAGTTAACACATAAAAGTAACTATCACAAACTGCAAACTAGAAGAGCAAGATTATTATGTTAGAGAAAAGGGTATAGGAAAGAGCCAAGGTGGATAAAGCAGTTGATTTCCCACTGATTCACTGCCTTGTCCCGTAAACTGGACTAAAGCCTCAGTGTTAGTGAGCCAGAAATTTGGGGAAATGTTCAGAGAGAGATGTTGTGAATGTCTCAGCGAATTCAAAGTTGCTAGAATCAGCAACAAAGTTTGATTCAGCTAGCCAGTTTTTCAACTGCAGCATGAACCCAGAAACCTTGGCTACCAAGATTTAGGGGTCAGGGAACAGCTGAATTTCGGATTCTAGGCCCGCACCTTCAGTGGGTAGGAGTAGAAGTGAGGTTGCACCAAATGGATTTTCAGACTAGTGATAGACTAATTATGAAGGACAAACAGGGTGGGTAGGGACTGTAACTGCCAGAAGGGTTTGGGGTACTTTTTTGGTCTTTCACAGAAACAACCTGGGAACACTTTGAAGAAGAGAAATTCCTGGTGTTAAGACCAATGAAGGATCAAACTATCACAATGAGGTCTTTAAAAGTATGTGACCTTCTATAGTAGTCTAGTCTAGTCCAGGGAATTGGAATATAAAAATTTTTAGGGAGGGAATTCTTTATTCTGTTTTAAGTCCTAATACAGTAAATTCTTTAAAAATATTAACTGATGGTATTGTGTGGAAAACTCTGGAACACAACTGTAATTTTTACTTAAAGGCATCCTTTTATCTACCTTTTTTGTTTTTAGGCAACCTGGCTCCTGGCTCCTTGAGGTTAGTTAATTTTCACAGCTGACTCAACAAAGCAGCACACAAGGAATTAATCTGAAAGAGAATGTGGCTAGCAGGGGGTACAACTGTCATCCGGCCCTTGGATCAGCAATTAATGCATCATTAATCCTTGGTGTTCCTTGAGCTGCTTTATAACCATCCCAATAATAAAGCACAGCTAGACTCCTTCACAGCTCTGATTCACCTTTCTGTATTCGCATGCAGGCAGGAGCCACTGTTTTCCAGAATGAGAGCAGAGAGGGAAGCATTGGTAAATCTAGTTTGTTCTAATGAACAATGACGCCAGAGTAATATGTCATAAAATAAATTTTCATTCATATAATTCATAGAAGTCTTTGCAATCGGAAACTGGAGTCTCAATTGTCAACATATATTTTTAAAGCAACACATTTTGAAGTCAAGCCACCAGTGTCCAAATCTTGAGTGACCACTTACTGTGTGACCTCAGGCAAATAAATGCACATCAGTTTCTTCATCTGTAAAAATAGATATAATTGTGTAGTTCATGTGGTTGTTGTGAGATTTAAAGTTTTTAGTATTAGTAAAGTACTTAGAACTATGCTTGGCACATAGGAGGGACACGCACACACACACACACACACATACACACATATACACACACACATTTGGTAAATGAATAAAAAGAAATATATTTTTCCTGAAGATTAAATGGTAAAATTTATGTGGGAGTCTTAGCCTCGTGCCTTGAACGTTGTAAATGTCCAATCATTGTTTGGTCTTTGGTCACTTATGAAATATATCTTGAAAGCAAGAATATGCCAGTTATGATTTAGGCACTAAGGGTTGAAATCTAAGTAAAAGTACCCAGTCTCTACCTTATGAGCCTAGTTACAGTTGAACACAGGTGACAACATTAATCACATAGGCACACAAATCTAAGTAAACTTGCTACTGTGGCAAATTCTGTGCAAAAATGACACATGATGCTATGAAACATGTACTTGGGCTTTGATTTAGTGTGTTGGGGGGAGGTTGAGAGGTTATCAGGATTCCTGCCATAAGCAACTGCCAGTGGGGTTGAGAGCTGAAAAGTGAAAAGGAATAAATCAGTGAAGAGAAAAGGGAAACTGTTCCAGGGAGTGGCAAGAGCTGGTGCAGTGACTCCGTGCCAGGACAAGCATAATGATATAGGAAGTGCAAAAGTGGCATCCGCTGAAGCTGGAAACAGAGGCAGTGTCCCCATCATCCAGGACTGTTTAAGCCACATAAGAATTTTTTTTAAAAATTTTATCTTAAAAGCAACTTGGGATTCATTGGTGGGTCTTAAACAGAAGGGTAATACGTGATCTGTGGTTTGAAACATCCCACTATTGCAGGGATTCTTGAATTTTAGTGTACATCAGAATCACTTTGAGGGCTCTTTAAAACACGTTGCTGGGCCTCACTCCAAAGTTTCTGATTCCGTATTTCTGGGTTAGGGTAAGAGAATTTGCATTTCTGACAGAATCCCAGGTGATGCTGCTGGTCTGCAGGCCACACTTTGAGGATCGCTGGTCTAGTGTACTGTGAACAAATTGGAAAGATTGAAAGCGAGTGCCAGGTGGACCACTTGGAAAGCAATGTAAGCCTTCCATATAAGAGATGATAGACATTTGATCTAGGGAAATGGAGAGAAGTCAACTACGTAAGTAATATTTAGGAGGTAAAATTGTCAGGATTCAGTGCTAGGTTGGGTATGGATATGAAGGACAGGGAGATGTCAAGGAGAATCCACTGGGTTAATCGTTCTTTCTTATCATCTAGAAAGAAAGCATTCTCATCTTTACAGTCAGAAAAGATAATAATACATCAGCCCAAAATGAGAGTTTGGGGTTTTTATTTTAAAGGTTCCGTTGGCCTTCATTGGCTAGGTGCTATGGGCAGAAACTTGACAATAATCATAGAAAGTGCTGGTGCCAACAGCAGACTTATGAAAGACTACTGCCCTCAAAGGGTGTCAGAAAATATGTTCACGGAGAATGCCAGAAAGTCACCCCCTGGCCCTATCTGTGGCACTTTCTGTGGGCGAGTGGAACATGAGCCAGATTACACTTGGGATCAGAGTCAGATCTGATGGCTCTAGTTGCAGCTAAAGCCAGTAAATAGAGCTTCTAACATGAATAAAGACAGCAATTAAAAACTAGTGATTGAGTAGAGAGGAGAGAGAGCAGATAAAAGATCAAACTAAAACCAGTTAATCCCTCAATAGAAAAGAAAATTTCAAAGAGAGTGAATGTAGAAAGTGTCCAAAATAAAGGAATTTTCAGTGCAGGAAAAGTAGCAGTTGGCAGCTCTCTCAC
>NW_012153507.1:918658-919730 GCF_000956105.1 Propithecus coquereli
AGACCAGGGAAAGTTGGTGGTGTAATTTGAAGGTCTGAGTGCCAGAGAGCCAATGGTGTGGATTTCAGTCTAGATCTGAAGGCTTGAGAACAAGGCACACTGAGGGCTGAAGATCCATGTTCCAGCTCAGCTGGCCAGGCAGAGAGCAAATTCATCCTTACTCTTCGTTGTTGCTCTATTCAGGCCCTCAAGGGATCGGATGATGTCTACCCATGTTAGGGAGGGCCACCTGCTTTTCTTAGTCAACTAATTTCAATGCTAATCTCTTTTAGAAACACCCTCGCAGACATACCCAGAAATAATGTTTAACCATCTATCGGGGTATCTAGTGGCCTGATCGAGTTAACACATAAAATTAATTATCACAAACTGCAAACTAGAAGAGCAAGATTATTATGTTAGAGAAAAGGGTATAGGAAAGAGCCAAGGTGGATAAAGCCGTTGATTTCCCACTGATTCACTGCCTTGTCCCGTAAACTGGACTAAAGCCTCAGTGTTAGTGGGCCAGAAATTTGGGGAAATGTTCAGGGAGAGATGTTGTGAATGTCTCAGCAAATTCAAAGTTGCTAGAATCAGCAACAAAGTTTGATTCAGCTAGCCAGTTTTTCAACTGCAGCATGAACCCAGAAACCCTGGCTACCAAGGTTTAGGGGTCAGGGAACAGCTGAATTTCGGATTCTAGGCCCGCACCTTCAGTGGGTAGGAGTAGAAGTGAGGTTGCACCAAATGGATTTTCAGACTAGTGATAGACTAATTATGAAGGACAAACAGGGTGGGTAGGAACTGTAACTGCCAGAAGGGTTTGGGGTACTTTCTTGGTCTTTCACAGAAATAACCTGGGAACACTTTGAAGAAGAGAAATTCCTGGTGTTAAGACCAATGAAGGATCAAACTATCACAATATGACCACATAAAAGTATGTGACCTTCTATAGTAGTCTAGTCTAGTCCAGGGAATTTGGAATATAAAAATTTTTAGAGAGGGAATATTTTATTCTGTTTTAAGTCCTAGTATAGTAAATTCTTTAAAAATATTAACTGATGGTATTGTGTGGAAAACTCTGGAACACAAC
>NW_012153507.1:923445-925555 GCF_000956105.1 Propithecus coquereli
TGAAGAAATATAACAGGCTTATCTTTGAAAATACCAGAGATTATATCTAAGGATCTTTGAGAAAGGTTTAGAAACACAAATTTAATAGTGTTCCAGAGACTAACCAGTGTCTTCTTGCCAAAAAGTAAATGGCATTTCTCCCAAAGGAAGGAGCCATTTGGCTCAGAACCTAATGGGGAAAATTGTGGGAACTTAGAGCAGGAATGCCCATGAGAGAAGTTAAATGGAATTTGAAGTTTCAAAGGAATCTTTGAAAGTGAGGTGATGAATATATAAAATTTTATAATACTTCAAGGCAAAATATAATTTGGCATATATAATAATAGCAGAAGGATAAAGTTTTGTTTTTAATCGTGTAACTATTCTTAGCATAAAAATCACAGGGAAGAGTGAAAGCAAAATAAAACAATAACAAAGACACAACCAAAAAATAAAAAATAAGCTAGGCAAATTTTAATTATGAATATTCAATAGTATTCAGAAGACTTTTGCAGAGTCTTATACTAATATGATACTGTAGATCATAATGATTATATGAGGAGTATATCATTCCTTGAACCTGCCTAAACAGATCACTAATAGTTGAAAGACAATACCATCAAATACCTAAACTCTGAGTGGAGTCAATGGCTTGCATGAAGTGAAAAGATTTGTTTTGAGGTTTTAAGAGTTTATATACAGCATTTTTTTGGTTTGGTTGGTTTTTTGAAAATCCAGATAAATATGGATATATTTTGAAGGATTCAAGTTACATACTTTAGTTCTTGGGAAGAGAGGAGAAAAAGAAGAGGAGAATATCAGTTGGATTTTCTGCTTATTTTGGTTGGAGTTTGTGTTTTTTTGTGTTTGTTGGTTTTAAACAATAAAACCAATTAAAACTAATATAATTAGTTATTGGAAGGTTATGAAGTAGCTCTTGAAACTGACAGAATACCTAAAGAACCCAGCCCAGAAAAGTGGTATGCAATGCAGCTCCATAGACCCGGGTAGCAGAGTTTACATCATTATCTTCTCAGAGAACCCACTGTGATTAATTAGCTCAAACATTTTTCACCCTTGGCCCTTCCACTCAAGTTTTAAAATCCCAGAGAAAGTTCGAATGACCTGGATTCCCTACTCAACATTGGTTAGGGAAGGAGGAGATACCTTACTCCATAAACACAAAGATTGCACAGAGAGGAAAAGTAATATTTCAACAGGACATGAGGGTGTGCTATTATCAGAATAATGGAGAGTGACTGCCAGTGTAGGAATGGAAAGGGGCTGATTCATTTCCTCCACCTCATAAGGAGAAGGAAACATCCCTAAAACAAAGAGAGTTAACAAGAAAAAAGCATAACACATTTATTTGATCATGGTTTCATGTAACACAGGAACTACCAGAATGAAGATCTAAAGATACAGGAAAAACTATCCATTTTCATGCTCAGATTCAATGAAGAATTGACAGCCACGCAGAAATATGACTGGACAAAAAGGAAAAAATCTAATGCTATTAGCCTGAGTGGGGAAACCCAGCAAGACCTGTCTGTTTAGATTCTTCTTGGTCTCTCTGTAGCATTCCTTCTTTCCTGTATGAGGCAGGACCCTCTCTGGAATGGAGGTCTTATGATCTACAGCCAAACAAGGTAGGTCAGAAAATTTCTTTACAAGGTCTTACCCAGAAAGGCAGGGGAAAATTAGAGTAATATGTTTGGGTTTTATGGCTGGGTTTGGGGAAAAGGAGTTCTTGTGGCTATGACTGCCTTGGGGAAGAGGAATTCTAGTTTCTATGGCTTGCTTCAGGAAAGAGGGCAAAAGATGGGAGGACAGGATATGGTCAGAGAGAAACTTTGTTTCTAAGGCAGCTTCTCAGGGCTTCACTAACTTTAATCCACCTTTCAATTTCTCAGTGATTCATTTCTGGTCTTTGGAGTCGATATGAGTTGATCTGATGATCCCCAAGTTGATCCAAAGTTCTGTTCAAATAGTCTGTGTCTTTTACATGTCTTCACTGGTGACCAAAAGTCTTCTTTGGAATGGTTTGATCATGTACCTAAAAAAAAAAATAGAGAGTAAGTGTACTACACAGTGATTGTCAAATATGTTGACCCAAGTACTCCTAATGACA
>NW_012153507.1:926905-929515 GCF_000956105.1 Propithecus coquereli
TGTGTGTGTGTGTGTGTGTGTGTGTGTGTGTGTGTGTTAATATAAGTGTTCAGATCAGGGTTTAGCACTAATAAGTGCCATGTAAGTGTCAGGTATTGTTCCTGTTAAGAGAAATCAATCTAAATTTAACTCATGAGTAAATAGTTCTTAGTGATAGAGTAAAGGGTAGAGACCAGGAAAATCAAAACAACAAAACTGGAAGTACCAAATGCAAATGAATTATTAATGTTTGTATTATTTGTTCAAAGAAGATTATAGAAGGCAAGAAAGAGTACAACCCAATGGTTAAGCTAGTTACTTATATCTCCGGTCTTCAACTTTCTCATCTGTGAAGGAGTGGGAAAAGATTTCCTCCATAGGGGTTCTAGGAGGATTAAAGGAAATGATGTGTGTAAAGTGTTTGGCACAAAGCCTGGAAGAGAGTGAGTGTTTATTAAATGGTGGCTGTTACAGTTGTAACCTGATTGTATTGAACTGACATCATTTATTTAGATAGCTTTTGCCATTGCACTTCGATTTTAAAAGGATTTAAGGAAACTTTCAATTAGAGCATTTCTAAAAACCATTAAACATTGGTCTCATAGAAAGAAAACACTACATTACTCAGACAACCTTTAATACCGATGCACATTAAAGGTTAATGTTGTTCCAATGAAAAGGAGACCCTTCCAATAAGATCTGTAAGTCTGTAAATCCCAGGGTCTAGAGAGAATTGAGAGATTGTCCAATTAGTTAAATTTATAAGGTGGGATCAAATGTAACTAAACTCCCAAAACTTGCTCTTGAATCACATCATAATATATTTCCAATACTCTTTATTGCTAATTTTTTGTAGTTTTTCGTCTGTGTTCATAAGTGCAATTGACTTTTTAAAAAACGTTCTGTATATTGTATGGGTAACAAGATTATAAATTGGTCTCATAAAATGAAGTAAGCTTCTTTCCTTCTTTCCTACTTTCTAAAATGATTTGTTTAAAAAAAAAGTCGGGTAGTATTCCTTATTCACTGACTTATTGATATCACTCCTGCAAACCCATCTAGGCCTAGTGTTCATTTTTAGTTGTTGTTGTTTATGAATTCCATTTTTTAAATTGGTTTCTTCTTATGCCAATATTGGCATTTCTCTATTTGTGTAAAAATACAACCATTTATTTAATCGTCTTTCAAATTTATTAGCATAAAATTACTCAATAGTTGTTTCTAATTTTTATCTATGTTAAATCAACAATTATTTACCACTTTTGATATTAAATTTAAATTTATCTTTTTTCTTTATTACCTTTGCCTGAAGTTTGTCTTAATATTTTCAAAGCTTGTGACATTATTAATCATTTCAGATTCCTGTTCCTCAATTTTTTCTTCTTATTTCTTTAGCTTTGTGCCATTGTTCTTTGTTTAGCTTCTTGAATTGACCAATTGGTTAATTAATTTCCTGAAGAATGTGCAAGCCTATAAATTTCCTTCTAAGTACTGTTTTAACATACCATAAGATCTGGCATGTAGTGCCTTCAATATCATTTAATTCTAAATAATTGAGATCCCTTCTTAATTCCTTCCTGATTTTCTCTGTAGCCCAAGGATTAATTTATAGTTTAATTTCTGGATATGTTTGATATACACTTTTTTTTTGTTTTTCTTTTGTTATTGACTGCAGGACTGAATAGCTACAGTAAGCTGCAGTCTTTGATTCCAATATTTCTGTTCTGGGAGTGCTCTGCAATGCAATGTCTCAAATCTTTGGACTCACAGTCAAGCTTTACTACTCAGAGAATATCATATGCTTTGAGAAAAACTACATAGCAAAAGAATATGATTTTCTAAACCTTCACACAAATTTAGGTAATTAAATGAAGGATAATTTCTCCCTGTTTCTGGGAGAAGACATCTAATGTTTCTATACTAGTTTTATCAAGATTTTGAAATACTTTAAAGAATCTGAAATTGATAGACCATATTATTTTGGTGAGAAGAACAATATCAGTTTGAGAGAATCTTTAGGAATTTAATCAAGAAATAGTTCCACAAATATATTGCGTACTATATCTTTGTGATTATATTCATAAAGAGGCATGAATGTCAAAGAGGAAAACCTTGAAGGTGCTTTAAAAATAAAAGCCTTGACTCATCTTTTTATCTATAATCTTCTAAAATTCATGAGATCAAAATTGTTCTCCATGAAATATAACTCTTTTGAGAATCCATTTATTTTAATTTTATAATACTAATATCATTTCATTTATTTATTTTTTTATAGTTTAATGTATTTTAATAGCAAACTTACAGGAACAGCACAGAAGACAGACAATATTAAAAGTATGTACTTGCATGTAGGACAACTCAGCTAGAAAAGTATAGTGAATGGATGGAATCTACTGTATGAAAAAAAAGCTACAAACACCGTTCAGTTGCCGTCAATAAGAATTTACCTGTTTTATACCATTTGATCCAGCAATCCCATTACTGGGCATCTACCCAAAAGAACAAAAGACACTCTATAAAAAAGACACCTGCACTCAAATGTTTATAGCAGCACAATTCACAATTGCAAAGATGTGGAATCAACCCAAGTGTCCATCAATACATGAGTGGATTAATAAAATGTGGTATATG
>NW_012153507.1:930180-933617 GCF_000956105.1 Propithecus coquereli
GAAATAAATTTAAAAAAATTTAAAGATTGGAAAGGAAAAAAAAAAACAAAGAAATTTACTTGTTTTAAAAAAATCCAAATGCTGGCATTGTCCAGAAAAATTTAACAGGTTTATTTATAATTGTTATAAAGTTGAACCACTGAAACTTGTTCACTGAAACATTTGACTTGTATTAATGCTTCACATTCCTGTATTTATATTAAAAATTCACACACAAATGAAAATGGAAAAACTGCCAATTTTTCCACTCTCAATCATATACTTAGGTACCTTTTGACCCCATTGGGCAGGGGGGAATCTAACGTTCAGAACTACCAATAACAGAAAGAAGAGAATTTTTTTTTTTTTTGAGAATGAAATGTTTTCCCATCATAATGGATTCTTAAGCACATTCTCCACGTATGTGGCGTGCTAACTGGATGTCTTTTGGCATAATTGTTGCACGTTTGGCATGGATAGGACACAGATTGGTGCCTTTAAAAAGGCCAACCAGATAGGCCTCACTTACTTCCTGCAAAGCACCAATAGCTGCGCTCTGGAAGCACAGATCTGTTTTGAACTCCTGAGCAATTTCTCGCACCAGACGCTCCAAAGGAAGTTTGCCAATCAGAAGTTCAGTCGACTTCTGATAGCGTCTAATTTCACGGAGTGCCACTGTACCAGGCCTGTAGCGATGAGGTTTCTGCACCCCTCCAGTAGAGGGCGCACTCTTGTGAGCGGCTTCTGGGGCGAGTTGCTTCCTGGGTGCTTCACCGACAGTCTGCTGTGTGGGAGCCACGGTACAAAGACCTCCTTACTTACCCGCCTCCTCCCTGGGCCGGAGCTCGGTGAGCGAGGCGGCGCCGGCATCTGAGAGCGATGGCGGCGCGGGGGCGGCTGCGGACACCCTAGGATCATTTTAATACAAAGATAAACTTTTTTTTTTAAAGCCACAATACCACATAAGTAAGAACACATAAGTAAGAATGTTGTAACACCAATAGAACATTTGATTTTTACGTCTTGGTAGATATTGAATGTACTTGCAGATTAGTAAAAGTAAACGAAAAGAATGGTAAGAAAAAATATGTGAATAAAAAATAAAACAATGAGGTTTTTAAATTTATCAAAATTTACATCAGTGTACTTATTTTTAAAAAAAGATATCGAATCAAGAGTTGCCATTTTTTACAAGATGACTATCCTGATATATTTATAAACGATGAAGATAAACTTATACCAAACAACAAAAGCATTTTTCCTTTGAAAAGTTTGGTTTTCTATTGAATTCCATCTGAACGCCAAAGTTATATTAGAGTCTCGATACACTAGGAGATAAGCGATTACGTCAACTGGGAAACGTTCACTAATCTGATGTGCTTTTAGAATACTAAAAATCTTAATCATGGGTTTGGTGATGACAATCTGTAGTACCAGTTCTACAAGCAAATAAAAATAGAAAAGGTAGGAATGGCATTGAAAAAAATGTTCCTTGGCTTGAAGATATGCTGATACATTTACAACAAATTCTGAATCATTATTTGTAGGAAACAGTTTATGGGAAACTCTTTTTAAAAGCAGTTACTTGGCTTCAATGAAAGTTCTGTTTCTCTCTATGGTTTGAAAACACTGAAAAGGAAAATGCAGCTAATTTTGTGATGAAGTATATTTTAGAATATATTACATTTATCTCAAATTATCTGTATGCTTATCTCTTCATCCCTGCCCCTACCTACCCCTCTGTCTTTCTCTGTTTCACAGAAAAAAACTATGACATCAACATCCAAAGGAATTCTCCGCCCATTTTTAATCGTCTGCATTATCCTGGGCTGCTTCATGGCATGTCTGCTCATTTACATCAAGCCCACCAACAGCTGGATCTTCAGTCCAATGGAGTCAGCCAGCTCTGTGCTGAAAATGAAAAATTTCTTCTCCACCAAAACTGATTATTTTAATGAAACTACTATTCTGGTGTGGGTGTGGCCATTTGGGCAGACTTTTGACCTTACATCCTGCCAAGCAATGTTCAATATCCAAGGATGCCATCTCACAACAGACCGTTCACTGTACAACAAGTCTCATGCAGTTTTGATCCATCACCGAGACATCAGTTGGGATCTGACTAATTTACCTCAGCAGGCTAGGCCACCCTTCCAGAAATGGATTTGGATGAATTTGGAATCGCCAACTCACACGCCTCAAAAGAGTGGTATTGAGCACTTGTTCAACCTGACTCTGACTTACCGCCGTGACTCAGATATCCAAGTGCCTTATGGCTTCTTGACAGTGAGCACCAACCCTTTCGTGTTTGAAGTGCCAAGCAAAGAGAAGTTGGTGTGCTGGGTTGTAAGTAACTGGAACCCTGAGCATGCCAGGGTCAAGTATTACAATGAGCTAAGCAAAAGCATTGAAATCCATACTTATGGGCAAGCATTTGGAGAATATGTCAATGATAAAAATTTGATTCCTACCATATCCACTTGTAAATTTTATCTTTCCTTTGAAAACTCAATCCACAAAGATTACATCACAGAAAAGCTTTACAATGCTTTTCTGGCTGGCTCTGTACCTGTTGTTCTGGGGCCATCTAGGGAAAACTATGAGAATTATATTCCAGCAGATTCATTCATTCATGTGGAAGATTATAACTCTCCCAGTGAGCTAGCGAAGTATCTGAAGGAAGTCGACAAAAACAATAAGCTATACCTTAGTTACTTTAACTGGAGGAAGGATTTCACTGTAAATCTTCCACGATTTTGGGAATCACATGCCTGCTTGGCTTGTGACCATGTGAAAAGGCATCAAGAATATAAGTCTGTTGGTAATTTAGAGAAATGGTTTTGGAATTAAAGTTTTTCATCATTTGCACACTTGATAAAATATTTTGATGAGATATCTTCCAAGTTTTGAGGATAAGAAAAGAAATATAATAATACTGTACCTTTGGGTCACAATTTATTTTTATCACCTTCTCTTGGGTAACATGTATATTTTGCTGGTGATTTTTAAAAGCTCAGCATTAGCAATCATTCCATTTGATTTTAAATTATCCTGTATATACCTAGTTATGTACACTGAAAAATAATTTATTCTTCACTATCATTTGTAAACATTGTTTATTCACAGTTTTGTAGTTGTCTATAATGTAAGTTTGTGACTTGATTATTGTTTCCACACTATTTCAGAGACAAAGATGCTTATCTTAAAATATAAAAGATTTTCACTATTATAATCTTTAGTTCCAAGTTTGCATACTGCAACAAAGAAAGAACATATTGCAATTGAGTTCTAACCTCTCTGACTTCAAAGTTGAACAGAGTGTGTAACTGTCTCTATTCGATCTATTTTTTTACCTGTTTACCACATTAGTGAAGGCAGATTTATTCATGTGGTGAATAAGAAGATGTGAAGCAGAATTGTTCTGTTAAAGAAGCTATTAGACTTTCCATTTATTTTCA
>NW_012153507.1:933667-935214 GCF_000956105.1 Propithecus coquereli
GGAATGGTTTGATCATGTACCTAAAAAAAAAAATAGAGAGTAAGTGTACTACACAGTGATTGTCAAATATGTTGACCCAAGTACTCCTAATGACACAAGGGAAAATCTCTTCCAACCCCTCTGCCCTCCTAGTGTGACACAGGGGAGGTCCGTAGAAGAGACAGGTAGTGGCTGCAGTGTAGAATCACGCCCTAAGTGGCAAGCTTTATATTCAAGTTTTAGGCAAGTAATGAATTCTATTCTACAGTATGCTCCTGTTCTTTCCATTTAAAGGATTAGATGCCCTCCTCCCCTAAAAAACAAAACTTAGAGTAGAATTACTACTCCTTGAAGAAGCCTCCTGTTCTCCTTAGTTTCACATTTTTCTCCCTAACACCTTGACATGTATCTGTGGTTTGAGAATCACAACTCCAACCTTTTTCTATGTCAAATTCTCTTCCACTCTTTAACATTCAGTGGAGCATTCTTAAAGAATGATGAGAGGTAATCTCTTAATGAAAAACTGAATCATATGCATACTAAGTCTTATCAAGCAGTGAGATTCTGTTATTTTTAATAGAAAAGTCTTTAAATTACATTCTCTCATAATACTTGAAACTATGAAAAAAATTGAAAAGGTTTAATTATCCTATTTACTGATAAAACTTGCTTTCGCTCCAAATTTTTTACTCTCTCTGGTGTGAGCTGTAGTAACACCGCTGCAGGTGTTTTAAAAGTAAGTTGTATTGATTCAAGACATGTTGAGTATCCGTCCAAATTTTAGTTATGAGGAATAGGTGAAAAGGTTCCTGTCGAGGGGTGTCAATTTGGCCCTAAGAGGCAAACTTTTCTGACAGTTCTGTACAAAGCAGGGGTTTGCTGAGTAACTGCCCCTATTATTTAGTAATTGACCCTGACAGCAGTGAAAAATTGAGGGGAGAGGGCGTGCAGAGAGTTAACAAGAAGAACCTCAAGTAATACAAAATGTCCAGGAAGCAGGAAAACTGAAAACCACACAGTAGAAGGAACATTGTTTCTGCCTAGTGACCGATTTTTCCTCATTTGGCTAAAAAAAGAGGCATGGGACTCAAATGTTCTAGGTGAATGCCAAATTTGAGACCCAACGGAGTGGCAAAACTGGGAGATTTTACTCATCTAGTGGAAGGATTGCCCACATGTCCATTTTAATGGCAGCTCTTCCACAGCAGGTTATGTGTTAAATGCACAGAGAAGGCAACTAAGTACATACTCATGCATTCACATTTTGTTCATTTTTGTATATCTGGTTACCTACCAAGCATAGTACCTTGTACATAGATGAAACTCAGCAATTCACCCACTCATTTGCATAACATATAGCATTTATTAAGCACCCACTATACTCTGGTGATGAGGATACATCAGGGAAGAAAACAAAGCTCCCTGTGGAGTTTATGTTCTGGTATCACCAAGATAATTGCATACTGTGGCTGCAACCTGGGGCATCAGTGGTCCAAAACGTCATCAAATGCCCAGACTCTGGAGCCAGATGGCCTCGGTTTAACAGTATGCTCTGCCACTTGCTAACT
>NW_012153507.1:942439-971771 GCF_000956105.1 Propithecus coquereli
ATAATTATACCTGGGGTTAAGTGTGAATATAAAAATAGAGCAGACCATTTAAAATGTTTTATTTCAAAATATCAAAAAGCTATTACCTTCAATTGTCTGAATGTTCAAATATTAATTATTGTAGGCCTCAGTAAGAATAGTCACATATTACTCATTGTAGGCTTTACTGATAAGAATATATACTGAATTGTCCACGTCCATCAGTATTACAGTCTGAAAAAGAAAGACATGACAGTCACATGTATTATGAAAGGTGTGTATTTGACACTATGAAGTAGAATTGAAAAAAATCCTAGTGAGAAACCAGTATACATTTAAAATTTTTATATTTACTGTAAAAACATGGTAAGTGTAGAATGTGCAGAAATGTTTTCTATTGTGAGGGTGTAGAAAGCTCAGAGCATTTAATGTGTAAAGCAACAGAATATTTACGAATTATTTGCTGAGCCTTTAAATTTTTGCCTCCAATTGGAGGTTAAATATGAAAAGAATAGGAAACTATGCTACTGATATTTTTTTGCCTGCCTATTTTCAAACTAGATTCCATGAGTCTTAAGGTAATCACCTAGAAAATGTTTTTTTGCATGAATTAATGTTACTAAAACACGTTTTACATCCTCACATTATGACTTTGTACTCGATCATATTTTTGAGCTCCCTTAACTCTGATCTCATTTAGGGGAACTTCTTAACAAATTACAATCAAGCTGTTAAATATAACAAAATTCAGAATCTACAGGATAAGCACAGTTCCTAATGCAGAGGAGGGCCTCAAAAAATACTTGTGAAAAATAAATGAATGTCATTAAATATATTTATAAATGGTGCCATTTATGAATAATTTTTAATTACTTATCAATTTAAAATATTTTTTCTGAAGCTCCAATGTCTAAAACAGTTTTGTTTTACCATATGGACAAATAAACATACATAGCATTTCAGTCATCATTATCAGTTGATTTAGGTCCTATCATTTAAGAGAACATAAATAATATTATCATCAAGGTCTTAAATATAAGATATTAAATATAATAACTTGGGGATCTGTACATAATGCTACAAGAGAGTAGGATCGCAATGCAGATTTGTTGAATGAATAAATAAATGGCATTGAAAATCATGGGAAAATTTTTGTTTCAAGGAAGTGACAGTTCTAGCTGAGAGGTATTAATTGGAGAAGATGTTTTATGTTCCATTTTAGTAATTATTCATACATAGCACATGTGACCATGGTCTTCAGGGCTTTAGAAAACCAAAATAAACCTATCGTTACACTAAATTCTTGCAGAATTTATCCCTTAACTTGCAGTTGCCTACAGCATTTTCCTCCATAAGGTTAGAGAAGGGAAGAACCAGATATAAGCAGAGATAGTAGATGAGAAAAGATGGAATGCTAATGATTGTTCAAGGAAAACATTCCACAAAGGAATCTTTAATGGCTTTATTCCATTCAGGCCAAAAATCCCTCAAAATAATTAGAATATTTATCCATTTAGGTCTATTTTTGACTTATTCTAACAGTTCTGTTACATTTTGACTTGGCAGAACTCAAATCCACAATCTTCTATACCATATAGAAGTTAGAGAGAAATAAATTTCAATTCAGCAAGAAAGAGGTATGTTCAACAATTCTCACTGCCTTGTGAGAGAATGAACTTACCCTAGGACTGGAAGGATTTGAGCAGAAGAATACTCCTGCATTGGATATAGGATTGTTTGATCCCCGGGTTCATTTCTTTAGCCACAATTGAACAGGTATGCAGCATTAGGCAGTGCCCTAACTACCACAAAGATGACAAGGTACTATCACTGCCTTAAAGGAGCTTACGGTTCAGTGGACAGACATATGAAAGCCTCCTTTCAATCCCAGCCAAAGTGTATGTTCATTCACATACTACTCTCAATGGAGTATATTTGGGTCACTGCTGATTTAATGAAAAACAAGTAGCACACTTCCCCAATTGTTTAGCAACTTTACATGTTTCTGAGCTGCAAACTTAGTCTGCTCATTTGGCCCAACATAGATTCCCTCTATATTATCCCTTCTAATCACTCTGCATTAAGAAATAATATGTATGTGTGGATTCACTCCTAGATAAGTAAAGATAGCCCACATTTATTTTATTGTTAAAATAATCAAATTCATATATTCACATTTACTTTGTCTTTTTTGACCTACAAAAAGTATAGGGATCTTAAGAGGATGCATGGTAAACAAGTTTAGAAAGCACCTGCTTTCTTTGAAAGCAGAAAAGCATTCAATATGAGTTCACCTCATGATTTCAAAGAACTGAAAGACTGGAGGGCAGTTGCCTCTATAGTTGACCATGAATTTACACTCTCTCTTGGACTATGACTGTAATCAAATGCTGATAATATTATCCAAGCCAAGACAATGCTACTAATTGACTAACAGGTACATTGAAAACCCATTACCAAGTCCCAGAAGAATAAGTTTTCTGAATTTGAAGTGAAAAATGAATGACTCAACTGAACCTTTCAGTTCTGCATCCATTGATTTGTGAGTTTTAGGGCTAGAAGGAATTATAACTATGTTTACAAACTACTCTCTTCTTTCTATTTATGAGTTAACTAGATCCAGAGGTATTACTTATTCAAGACACGTATTCACACACATACATACACGCACATGCACAACAGCTAGTGAAAGTAATTAGGATTAGAGTTTAAGGGTCCTCTCTTAATCTCACTTTTTTTTATCACATTCCCTCCTTATCATAGAAATATATCTCAATTCCTATAAATGTGAAAGTCTTATTGGTATTATTTAGGGACTGTAGAATGGTATGCTCTGTGCAGAACTGTTACTTTTGAAGGTATACATTAAAAAAACCCACACTTGTTAGCATTCTTCCTGGTTTGAATATTTTAGGAGTTGAGCTTTAGCAGAAGGAAATGGGCTTTCACTACATTTAAGTGAAATGCAGCCCTCAAGAAAGTATATGGTTCTCAGCCACTCCTTCAATAAATCCTGTGGATTACAATTTTTGAAGAATATTTCATGCAAAAGATATATTGATTTCAACAAAATTGGCTTTTCACTGGTTAAAAAATCTTATAATTATACCTGGGGTTAAGTGTGAATATAAAAATAGAGCAGACCATTTAAAATGTTTTATTTCAAAATATCAAAAAGCTATTACCTTCAATTGTCTGAATGTTCAAATATTAATTATTGTAGGCCTCAGTAAGAATAGTCACATATTACTCATTGTAGGCTTTACTGATAAGAATATATACTGAATTGTCCACGTCCATCAGTATTACAGTCTGAAAAAGAAAGACATGACAGTCACATGTATTATGAAAGGTGTGTATTTGACACTATGAAGTAGAATTGAAAAAAATCCTAGTGAGAAACCAGTATACATTTAAAATTTTTATATTTACTGTAAAAACATGGTAAGTGTAGAATGTGCAGAAATGTTTTCTATTGTGAGGGTGTAGAAAGCTCAGAGCATTTAATGTGTAAAGCAACAGAATATTTACGAATTATTTGCTGAGCCTTTAAATTTTTGCCTCCAATTGGAGGTTAAATATGAAAAGAATAGGAAACTATGCTACTGATATTTTTTTGCCTGCCTATTTTCAAACTAGATTCCATGAGTCTTAAGGTAATCACCTAGAAAATGTTTTTTTGCATGAATTAATGTTACTAAAACACGTTTTACATCCTCACATTATGACTTTGTACTCGATCATATTTTTGAGCTCCCTTAACTCTGATCTCATTTAGGGGAACTTCTTAACAAATTACAATCAAGCTGTTAAATATAACAAAATTCAGAATCTACAGGATAAGCACAGTTCCTAATGCAGAGGAGGGCCTCAAAAAATACTTGTGAAAAATAAATGAATGTCATTAGTGGTCATGCAAAATATATTTTTTAAATGTGGTAACAGTACCAGCTTATTTGTACAAATTGGAGATATTTTATATTTATTTTATTAGTCAGTTTGCTGCCTGGATGCAGCAGGAAGGCATACTTGTCTTACCACATGCTAAAGCCCCAAAAGAAACAACACTGCAAGAAAAATTAAAAAGGATTTGTAACATGTTAACATTCTATTCAAATATTAATAACATACTAACTGTTTCTAATAGGAAAGAAAATTTGTATTTAAGGAGAATATAAAGTGCAAGCACTGTGAAGGGCAGATATTTAATACCAAACTATGCATGGAAAGAAATATGGTTTCTTTCCTCCCTAACTTCATTCCATTGTATTGCAAACATTGGTCAAATAAGAATTGTTTTTTTCTGTCCAAAGTGTTCTCCCTCTTAGTAATTCATATTGAATGGATCCATATTCATACTCATTTTATAAAACAGCATAACAAATGAGGGATAGCCTGCTAAACGGGAAATGTGAATGCTATCCTGGGTTATTAGTTCAACAAACTGTAGTTTTGAGAAAGCCACTTAACTTCTCTGGACCTTGTTTGTAAGGCTCCTTCTATCACTATCACTTTCTTGTCTAAGATCTAAATTGATATATGCATAAATTTGCAAATAAAATTTCAATGACCATCTCAAAATAATTTTTGACAGTAAATACTCCAGATTCCCCTGTTATTTCTCTATGTAGACATTTAAAGTGTAAAACTAATTATTTAAACTAATATGTGGAAAGAACCTAATGCAGAGTTGTAATACAACAAATGCTCAATTAACTAATCTTCCTCCTTTATCTCCTCCCTCCCCTTAGCTGTCTACCTATGTTTTTTGAAC
This sequence comes from Propithecus coquereli, assembly GCF_000956105.1. NCBI lineage: Eukaryota > Metazoa > Chordata > Mammalia > Primates > Indriidae > Propithecus > Propithecus coquereli. Next base: position 947,193 of record NW_012153507.1, read on the forward strand.
TAACTATTCACTAAAAACTTAATTGCCTGTAGAAAACCAACAATATATTGGGCATTATTCTGAAATATTTTAGATTTTTCTGTACTGTCCAAAGTCATTATAATAATCCAAAATATTTATTGATGCAAAAAGTTCAGGAAGGCAGGGGAAACATACAAGGCAATCCCTAACTGATAATAAAATAGCATAGTTTGAGTAAGCTAGATTGAATACATTTAGAAAATTTAGTTATTTTTAAACTTAAGATCAATATATGTTCATGCACTTGATTTACTTTGAAAATATTTTGAGTTAGAAAGACATTCTCCAACACCAGTCACCTTTGTCAGTATTACTCAAAGCATGGTTCCTAGCTCACCTCACCTAGACTTACCAGAAGTATTTATTAACAATACTGATTCCTGGGCTGTGCCCCATACAATTAGAATCTCTTCAAATTGGTTCAATAAAAAAACATGTTTTTCATAATACATTTGCTGTATTATTCTATTCCTGCTATATTTAGTGAACCACTCTAGTGGTTCTCAAACACACATATATCTTTGGGACTTCCTAGATTATTGCATAAGAATCATTTGAAAGATTATTAATAATACACAACCTCCAAGTCTCTGGGTATGAGATGGGTGGGACCTGAAATCTTTATTTTAAAAATCTCCCCAGATGGTTCTGATGGGCCACCAGTTTTGAGGTTTTCACCCCACTTGTTAAATGGGAAGTATTCTATTACTCAAATAATATGAGTTATTGCCTTTCTTGAGGTGTTCCTCTACTTCAAGCCAGATTATTTTATGCATGAGCGTGAAACTCACTAACCAATTTCGTGATTTGGAGCAGGTTATCTATAGTCTACAGACATTCTTTTAAGTTGTGAGCGGCTTGTAGCATTAATTCTCAAATCTGAATACACATTAGAATCATCTGAAGAGGTTTTAAAATTGTGGATGTCCAAGTCCCACTTCCAGAGATCTGACCTATTTGGTTTGAGGAAGAACCCAGAGGGAAAACAGTTGTAAAGGCTCTACAGGTAATATTATTAGTATGGGGCCACCTCTAGGAATCACCAGTACACAAAAAAGACATGAGCAGTTCTTGGCCTAGAGAAACTATTGGGAAAAGAAAATGTTATATAACTTGAAACAATATCTTTCATTCTTTTCCTAAGTTCTAACTGCATGTTTATATTTTGCAACAGGAAAGACTGAACTAGACAATTATTAGGATCTATGCTTCTGTGATCTGCTTATCTATTGTGTGTGTTTATAAGACCACTTTCCTGGGCTCCAAAGTCCTTGCCTGATAGGTAGAAAGGTAATTTGCAGTGGAGATATGGCAATCAATTGTAGCCCATGGATTTTTGAGGACCACAAGTTTAGAATTCAATCTGAGCTCTTTCATTCACTAGCTGTATTCAACTTACTCGACTTCTCTTAGACTCAGATTTGGCATCCGTAAAATAGAGGTAACATATTCCCGATGTGTTTTTCGGTGAGGACAAATGAAATTATACTTAAGTGACTGGATAATAAGTGTTCAGCTACTATCTTTTATTTTTGTAAAAGACAACTTTGAGGAAGCCAGAAGTATTTCCACAATTTCAGTTCTAAAACTCTGAAGGGGTTAAGCAGGCAGCTTGTGAGAATCGTTGAAAATTTAGGCAAGCCAAAGGAATAATCTTCAGGAGAAGGGAAATGAATAAATATAGTATGGAAGCACATATTTACATCTTCTGTAATTACTGAGTAGTGGAAGGGGTGTGAGGAGCAGGCAGCAGTGGGGAATAGGCATTGTTTGTGTTACTAAACCCATACACCATTTCTTAAAGTAATTGGAGCCCAAGCAGGCCTAATTTTCCCTCCTTGTTATGAGCAATCAGTAAACTAATAGTCAATTTAGCTTATTATCAGTTGGTATAGCTTAAGTCATAGAATGGAATAGCAGGAAGATAGTTAGAGATCATTTTCTGGTAAGGCAAGAGGCCTAGAAATATTTAACAATTTGATTTAATCCATCACTTCAGTTGGTCCACTAGCTTAGACACAGAACTAATGATTTTTTAGGAAAAGAATCAAGTCTCCATCTACTTTTCCCAAAACTAAAAAAGAAAAAAAAAAAACTGCTAATAGTTACTTTTAAATGTTAGGATATAAATTCAACAAACAAGAATGTATTTGTTTAGTGGTGCAGAAATAAAATAATTCTTAGCCAGATTGTGATTAAGACTATTCTAATTGCTAATTACATAATATATAAAGTTTTGACATGAATAATCTCAACTGTTTATGTGCACAATTTTTAAGCTGTATTGTGTTAGAACAAAAAAGTAGACTTAAGGAAAATTTATATTTTTATGTGTGAAAAAATGAATAATATTCAAAATAGTATTTTTAAGTAGTTTCTAACTGTGTTCCTTTAAAGAACATAAGAAATGTTTATTATTTCAATTACAACATTAGAAAACTTTAAAAATTGAATTAAGTTATTTTTGTGAGTTCTCTGGCAACCAAATAATTTTGAATTAGTTGCATATGTAAAGTATGTTAAATTAGAGCTTGCTGGAATTTCAATGTGAAAAACAAATATAAGTTTAATGTGAAAAATTTCAAGGGCCATTTCTACAGAAAGATATGTTAACTGTGTTAACTTTTTACACACAGCTGCATTCCATTTTGATTAATGAGGGTGCAGGAGCTAGAAAAGCAGGCTCTGCAGAAACAGTATCCAAAGACTAAATTAACAACCCAGGACTACTCATTACGTGAGAAATATGTGCCAGAGTTACAACAGCGCATCTTCCAATCTTGGATTGGCCTCATTAGCCACCTTCAGTCCCTCAAATGAGATAATCCTGAAGATGCCACCCTTGTCCAAGGTGGGCTTGCTGGAGAAGAGCTCATCTAGGGTGGATACATGTCTCCAGAGACTGTAATGAGATCAGGACTTTCTTATAATTGTTTTCTTGTTCAAGAGCCCTTGAGCAAAGGGAGATTATCTGATTGTCAATGTAAAATTGGAAGCAGTCGGCATTTTAGATAATAGATGACCTATCTAGAATATTTTATATACTATTTTAAAATAATTAATCAAAGGACAAAGACTATCATACCAGGATTTTGAGACCAGGATTTTACTTAGAAGGGAAAAATAATCCTTTCAGCCTGTAGATGCACTACATTCAAATCAATGAAATCCCTTGCTCTGGAAGATTAACAGGCTATGTGTCATTGGAAATGGAGATAGGAAAAAAAAATAGTGGAAATAATGATTCCTTTTTTATCCTTAAATAAAAATGCAAATCTTTGGACTGTCATCATGATGGCAGTCTTCAAAAACAATGTATTTTTTCAAATGCTTTTTTCCCCCCAAAGATTGGGTTTGGTAGGAATCAGGATTAATGGAGTAATTGTGACAATATAAAAAATAGCATTGCTTTAGAGTCCCTAAGAATTAAATCATGTATCAGACGAAGATACTAAGTAAAGTTTGCCTACAGAAATGTAACTGGTCAAAGTTACTTGAATGAAACTATTGAGATTAACCATCTTCACTGTAATAATGTGGCTTGTCCTGATTCCAGAACAACATGTGTGCATAGTAGAGGGTTTTAAGTTGAAAAAGTAAAGAGCTGTAACAAGTTTGTATCTAGATTCAAGTTCACAATGCTGCAGAAAGGAGAAAAATGTCAACAAGAAACAAGAAAAGAAGCAGTAAACTAAGCATTGGAGCCCAAGTTTTCACAATGTCCTGTGTAATTCACTAGCATTTCTGGGCCACAGATTTCTCATCTGTAAACGAGTGTGATGAATTGTGCATTAGAATTACCTGAGAAGCTCCTAATAAGTCTTGATTTACTGATTATAAATTCTGATTTAATCAGCCTGGCACAGGGCACGAGCTGCCACATATTCTTGTTTTCTTCCTGCTCCCTTCCATGCTCCACAAGCCGTGACAAAGGGGAAGAAAAGAAGTTAACAGGTAATTTCTTTAGGAGCTCTGATTAAAGGGTGCTTAGGAAGAAAGCTGCAAGGAAGTTCTACAAATGAAGAATGTGGACTTCACATGCTTCCTCTTGACTCATTTCCTCAAGAGTGCACATATAGACACATATATTCCAATACCTTTTCTACGTGGTTCAAGTGTAACTTTCAATAAAATGACTTACACTCAAGGAATGTGAAAACTATCACACTGAAATAAAATGTGCCAATTTTAGCCAATATGTGAATTCTAAGTGTCAGTAATCTATAAACTATTTGGATGATAATTGTAAGTTTTGTTAATGTAATGTAATTTTGCATTATTGTATTGTCATATTTAAGGAAACTCTTAAAAATACTCTGAAACCTAATGCCAAATGTACAGTTTATAGGTTCATGTTATTTCTGATAAGGATTTAATTGCATTGTGCTAATAGTTGTTTAATGCTATTAACTTTCCGTGTGTGTATTATTGCGATGCAGACCCTATAGGGTTGTTTTAAGCACACTAATTAGTCATCTGGATTTTTATAGATAAAAATCACACATTGATCAGAAATCACTTTTATACTTATTTTTTTGTAGAGTATTTTTCCACACTTAAAGAAACATGATTATTTTATATCAAACATCAGCTTTTCTTTAAAATCTTATTTTAGTAGCTAATGCATGTTTGAAATAAGATGTGTTAGAAATTATATGACAATATTAAGGTTGTGTTTATATTAGGTGAAAAAATGCATGCACCTGGTGAATCATGCAGCTTTGGGGGGACTTAAACACTGCCAACTCACACAGAGGCTTTGTCTCAATTCACGTGCATGATTGATGCCCTTTCAAAAGTCCTTTTTAAACATAAGTGAAAATGTTATTCTTAGGGCTAATGAGCCAATAGACAATGCTGCTTTGCTTTTTTTCTAACTTTGCAGCATATTGTGGTAAATTTCCCCCCCCCCCAAATTTTCTTCCTGGAGTTTATTTTTGGCAATAAAATTATTTGTTGGCAAATGATACAATTTACTGTACAGCAACTTAATATTACAAAGCATGAAGATGTGAAAAAATCATCTTAACTAGTTTCTTTCCATGAACACAGTATTCTGGCAGCTTTTTCTATAACCAAGAATGGTGTATCTTTTTTTACACTGCCAAAATCAGTACTACTGCCAGGGGAAAAAAAAAAAACACTTGAGGTCAGGTCTGCACAACACTAAATTGGGCAATAATGTAGAACACCCAGGCAGTGTAGACAGTCAATCAACATAATTGGTAGGGGGAAAAAGGTGAACCTAGCCTTTTTATTTAGTAACTTAAGTAATTTTAAAAATGTATAAAAAATATAAATTTGGGCTGCAGGAGAGATTTTACATGCTGATAATTTACAGCAGTCTTTGCAAATAACAAAAATTATTCCATTCTGTGAAGGGTTTGTTTTGTTTTCCATTTTTGCTTTCAGAAAATATACTTGTGCTTTTGAAAGGGCTTAATTCCAAACAGATAATATGTGTGGACCAATCACCCCCTCCCCCAGTGAAATAAGTCATTCATCCTGATATATTAAGGATAGAACATAGCTCTCGGTGACTTAAAACACCAATATAAGCATTTACACTGTTGGAAGGTAATTTCATTGCTATGTTATTGAAACAGTGGGAATCCTATTTATACATTTATTTATTTATTTATTTACAGAAATAGATTGGTTCCTTCGAGTTCAATTTTAACAGCTTCAGTGAAGTTAATATAATGATAAGAAAAGTTAACTCTAGCTACTATTCCAAGTGAAAATCATGCAACTGAGTCTTGCTACATTCTGAAAGTGAAGCATTAACTCAAATGACAAGTAGCCGGTCCTAGCAATGTAAAGGCCAACTTCACCTACCAAGTATGTGACATTCAGCTAATGTTGATCTGATCTCTTTGTTTCCTACCATATTGTTCCCTTCATTGATTCAACCTGTAAATACCATAATACTTTATGGCAGCTAAGCAAATATTTTAATAAGCCATGAAAGGCAAGATGCCATAGGAGATCTGTATATTCAGCTATTTGGAGAACTTGTATTTTCCACAAATTAAACTGGAGATGTCATTTGAAATTTCCTTCCCTGAAAAATGCTATCACGACATGGATCCCTGCTCATGGATGTCTTTCTCGGCTTATAAATATGTGGTGTGATTGCTATTATTTTGTGAAATTTTGTTCAGCAATTAATAATGACTTAAGCAATCTGTGCTAAGATTCCAAGGCAGAAATAAATGTATAAAATATTTGAGCCTGTATGTGTAAAAAGAAACTCTTTCTTCAGTCATATTTCTTATATTCAGTGTAAGTACCTCACTGATTTAGCACTGAAGTTATTCCTTGGATATGTAAATAATGATGTTCTATTCAGGCCTAATGAATTCCCGTAATGTGAATATTTAAAATAAAAGAATTCAATTTGAATGTACATTAGTTAGTGCTGGTTATTTATTATGCTTATGTTCAAAATAATTCACTTGAGAAGATTCATTTTAATTACATGCAAATCCAGATCACCTGTATATATTGAATTAAGATTTTAAAACTAAATAAATGTATTTTCCAGATTACACACTCCTTACAAATACCAAATCAAAAAGGACAGCCAGTGTACATATGTAAACTGTTCTACACTAGTTTGTTTTCTTACTCTTGCATTGTTTTAATGGATTCAAGGTTACAATTAAATCCATTAGTGATTTGGGTTTGTATCCATTAATGATTTGGGGAATAGGAGAATCTATCCAATTCTCTGCTATTCTGCATATTCTCCTGATTGTTTTTATTCAGGCCTCTAGAATCAATAATTACCAATAAGCTAAGATCCCAAGTATATATATACATTACAGACTTCTCCCTTTAGCCATATACTTCTATCTTAAAATTGCCTATTGTCATCTAACTTTCTGCAGATACATTGACTAGAATAGTCCTCTGCGAGGGGATTCCAGCACCTACTCCCCCCAATCTTTCATTCACTTAATGGCACTATTATAAATTATGTTGCCTAAGTCAAAAACTTAGAAATCATTCTTGATTCTCTTTTCTTTTTTCCCACATTGAATCGACCATAAAATATTTCCTAAACATGTCCCTTTTCTTCTAGTCCACTGCCATTGTTCCTTTCAGTCAACAGCTGTAGTGTTGATTAGCCAGTAATTTTTCCAAAAAGTCACACACTTATTAGGATCTTTCATTGGTTCCTTATTTTTAGCATCAATTCTTTATTTGGTAGCAGGTTATATACTGTCCTTTAACATTTGAATTCTACCACATTTTCTAAGCCTACTTTGCTCCTTCCTCATATTATCTTATTGTATTTCCTCACCTATGATACCTCCCACACCACCCAGAGCTCAGGCAGCTTTTCTGCCCAGTGAACTCTCACCTTCCTTGAGATTACACTCAAGGGTCATATTCAGTATGACGTAAAATATATTCCAAATGTAAAACATTTCAGAGGTGTTCAAAGAGCAAGAAAACATATAAGGTGATTAGCATTTTCATGGAAGAAGTAAGTTGTGAAATAGTCCTGCAAGGAAGAATTTAGTTAGACAAGCAGACAAAACATGTGAATAGAGTTTCCAATGGGGATATGAACAAAGTCATGGAAATAGGTTACACTGAATAAATCTGACTGATTTTAGTGATACATTCGTGAAGAATAGCATTACATAATGTATAAGTTAGTTTAATAAAAAAGGTCAAAATATGGGGAGTTTGACACACTAATTGATAAATTTAGACTAGGTTAGTTCATTTGAATTCGGTTTGATTTGATTTATACTGCAGCATGACACAAAATTATTGAAAATTTATGAGCAGATGTACGGCATGTGCAAAGCCACAAAACACATCTTGTTAAAACTCCAAATCATTAAAAAATGAAAACTAGCATCATAATATCTTATTCACCCTTGTGGCCCATTCCAGTGTGTTTTAATGAACAGTACCTCCCTTTCGCTGAGAGAAGCAGTGCGATTCTCAAATTGTCTGGGTTCTGAGGCTGGACTGCTCACATTCAGCTCTCAGCTCCTTCATTTACAATTGTGTGGCCTTCGGAATGTTAGTTCACCTCTCTTCACCGCAGTTTTCTTGTATGGAAGGCAGGAATAATAACGGCACTTTCCTTATATAAAATCATTGTAAAGATTAAATGAATTAATACACATAAATGATTTACAAAAGTGTCTGACACAGTAAGCACTCAATAACTTAGCTCTAATTTAAAAATATGTATTTTCACAATGCATCTTTCCTTCAGTTCCCCCAGTCACTCTTAAACCATCTAAACATACATTGTTTCCTTAAAAACTTAGATCTCCAAATTACTGCTCTATGCTCGGGTAGATAGAGAAGGCGGTTTTCAACACAGAGAAGAATTCAAGAGCATAACCTGATGCCTCCTAGAAACAGGAAGAATATTGCATTTTTGATAACCTATACTCAGTGGTCAAGTAGCCTGAAACAAAAAATTCCATAAAGAGCAGACTGCTCTGGAAATTATTGTATCTGAAGTAAGATGGTGATAGTTTATCACATTGCAAGCAGTCTGACAACATTTTTGAGCATAGAATTGGCTTGGTAAAAATTAAAAACTCTTTCCAGATAGGTTATAGCATTTTGTCCTCCTTGTCTTTTATTTCCCCTCTCTCTTACATTGTAAAAAGGACATTTAAAAAAATACCTGTAATAATGGATATGTTGCCACAAGTCACCAAGAAAATAAGCCCAATTCCCAAAAGCCAACAAGGACACACATACCAACAACACACAATCTAGTAAAAGAGACCAAATACATTATCCTTGAAGGTTCAGTGTTCCTCTGTGATTGCCAGATTCTACGGTGACATTAAATATTAAGCCCAAAAGCTATAGGCAGACGTAAATCTCACAATTTTAATTATTCAAACCATAATTACTTCAGCAGAAATGCTATTTTTAGTCTATGAGTTTACAATCATAAGAAAACATTTGTGTGGACATTTGGCCATTTTTTAAATTTGTTGACATATGTTATTTATTTTAGTAAATGACCATGTTTACAAATGATCATTCAGACTGAACACTGTATCAAATGGTGTCCTTTAAATCTAAGTCCCAAATTACACTAGTGCCAAATATTCATTCTTTGCAGTGCTCATTGAATGAAAATTGGATCACTGGTCAGAAACATTTGAAAAATGCTTCACAAAATATTCCTTTTTAAGAGATTCACAATGCCCTTTCATATATTAAAGTCCCTGAGATGTCCCTCAATAAAGGACTTTGTTTGCTTTTTGTTTAACCTGGCATTTCTCAAATATATTTTGTCATAGAAGCTCTGTTTTTCTGTAATGTTAATTCACATCCCAGACAAGTAGTGGTCCAAGTAAGACCAGTTGCTTTTTGCTTTAATATTAAATATAACCTGGGTTCAATATCGTAAGACAGTTGAGTCTGACCAGTCCTTCCTGATGCCAGCTTTCCTATTGGTTTGTGATGCACCCTAGTCTGGACTAGACCTAACAAAATGGAATGACTCTTAAGATTCATATTCTCCGCCCATCCTGGAAATCAACATGCCTCTTGAGATGAAACTCCAGCAGCCTGTATAGATAGACATCTGATCTGCTTCACGATTTCTAGTCTAAACTCTCAGTTACGATTAACCAAAAATCTTAATAGTAGCTCCATTAGTTATTCACCAAAACACCCGAGACCATCCAGTTCCCTCATTAGGCTATAGCAGAACTGTTTGCCTAGTACACTATACAAACGACCAAGGAAATTAAAAGCCCATCTTATATCTTGGCATTTGTGACTGTTGGGAATAAAAATAATACTAACCCTGAGTTCAGTACAAAACATACCGTATAACAGTGAATTCTACTGAACAAAGCTCTTGATCCTATTTCTTTCTCCCTGCCCCCACCCTAATCATCTCTGGCTTCAAATGTCCTTTAGATACGGTCTTGTTCACTGTAGTGATACAGGGAAGACTAGAAAAACCTGAGACCTAGAATCAGTTCCGCCAACTGAAGCAAAGCAGGTACCAGAGAGGTAGAAGAAAATTTTAGATGCCTAAAGAAAGTTTATTCCAGAAAGTAATGCATTATACAATTTCCCCAAGTTAGGACAATAGACAATAAATGATATTCCAGGAACAAGCAAGGGATTGGCATAAGGCAGAAAGGAGGAGCAAATACATCTATATCTGTGAAACGGGGTATCAAAACAAGGAGGCAGAAGATGGCATAGAAGGCAGGAGCAGATGTGAGGAAGAAGAGAGTGAGGGAGGGGGGAGTGGCTGGGATCCAATTCACCCAAGAGAAAAATCGCCAAGAGCAGACGTGGATTCTATGGACATATAATTTTTATGCTCTGCACTAAATAAACTTTATGATATTTCATATTTTTAAAAGACCTTTCTCTTCAAACTAAGCAAGAAGAATAAATTCAGAAGATAATTGTTTTCCTCATTTCATGAGTAGGAAAAAGTAAACAGCATCAAAATAATAATGATAATTTTAATGTAAAATCAACTATAAGTATAAAATCAAACTGTATTTTTTCTGTATGTCAATTTGTGTGTATGTGTGAGGGAGTGTAGAAACTAAACTGATACAGGGGCATGTTAATTTCTTAATTCAGCCTTTAAGAATTGTATTGCCACATGTAAATTGTAAGGATTTTTACAGCTTCTAAGGTGGTCATTCAAACCTACTTTCTAAAATATTCAGTCAGCAGACTATATCTTCAATCAGATCTAGAAATTAGAATGTTAATATAATTCTCACCCAGCATTTTAAAAAACTGTACAATCACTCTATAGAGTTTCCAGGGAATGAAGTCACAATAAGATAATTTTCAATAAATCTGAAATTTAAAATCTTCCCATTTTGACACCCTATATCCCCAATAGCTACTTGATAATGGGATATATACAGATGAAAATCTTTATTCTATCTAAAAAGTAGGAGTAGATGTTGATTTTACATTACAATATTTTACCTGCATTATTCAGAGAACTTTATATAGCTTTTTGTAATTAATCAACTATGGATTCATAAATACTAGATAATTTCATAAAGATACTTTCTTTATAGTCACTTAATTTGATGGCAAAGTCATTTTCAGTTTGGCACTAATTCATGTGATTTTCTTAACTCTGAAAATTTCACCACAGACTCCTCATTTTAATTAGTTTCAAGCAGTTAAAATTTTCTAATTGAGTCCTTATGAGCTGTATCATTAACTTGTTCATTAATAAAATTTTAAAGGAAAATACAAAATTCATCATTTCATTAAAGCAGGTTAAGCAAGTCTGTTAATAATTTCTGTTGATACTATCTTTAGTTTTGTTATTAAAGCTATAGAAAACTTCCAACTTTTAAACACGGTGCATAAGTGTATCATGTTTCTATGTACGCCTCTAGATAAAGGGTAAATTTTTTAAAAGTAATAACCATTTGTCTAATCAAGTTAAAATAAATTCCAAGTTCATATTGATTTTTTTTGTCTGTACTTTCAAAATCTGTGAGAATTTGATGCTTTACCAATTTTTTTCTTGCAATAAAATTTGTGATTGAGGTATTCCTGGAAAAAATGCCAATAAGATAAAACAACATAGCTAAAGTAAGCCCAAAAGAGAACTTAATGAAAGTATTCTCTTTTTTTCCAGAATATTACAGGGATACAAACACTTTGGTTACATAAATTGCCTTTGCACTACCCAAGTCAGAGCTACAAGTGTGCCCATCCCCCAGGCAGTGTGTACTGCATCCATTAGGTATAAGTTAACTCATCCTCTCGTCTCCCCTCCCACCTGCCCGACGGCCAGTGAATGTTACTTCCATATGTGCACATAAGTGTTGATCAATTAGTACCAATTTAATGGTGAGTACATGTGGTGTTTCTTTTTCCATTCTTGTGATACTTCACTTAGAAGAAGGGGCTCCAGCTCTATCCAGGATAATACAAGAGGTGCTAGACCACCATTGTTTTTTGTGACTGAGTAGTACTCCATGGTATACATATACTACATTTTATTAATCTACTCATGTATTGATGGGCATTTGGGTTGTTTCCACATCTTTGCAATTGTGAATTGTGCTGCTATAAACATTTGAGTGCAGATGTCTTTTTTATAGAATTCTTTTTTTCCTTTGGGTAAATACCCAGTAGTGAGATTGCTGAATCAAATGGTAGGTCTACTTTTAGTTCTTTGAGGTATCTCCACACTACTTTCTATAGAAGTTGTACTAGCTTGCAATCCTACCAGCAGTGCATCAGTGGTCCTATCTCTCTGCATCCATGTCAACATTTGTTGTTTTGGGACTTTTTGATAAAAGCCATTCTTGCTGGATTTATGAAGAAGATCCCAAAAGTAATCACAGAAACAACAAAAATAAATAAGACTTGATCAAATTAAAAAGCTTCCGCACAGCCAGGGTAACTACCATTAGAAAGAATAGACAACCTACAGGATGGGAGAAAATATTTGCAAGCTATACATCTAATAAAGGGCTGATAACTAGAATCTATATAGAACTCAAAAAAATCAGTAAGAAAAAAATCAAACAACCTCATTAAAAATGGGCAAAGGACATGAACAAAAACTTTTCAAAAGAAGATAGACTAATGGCCAACAAACACATGAAAAACATGCTCAACATCTCTAATCATCAGGGAAATGCAAATTAATGAAAATATTCTTAAATGGCTTAGGGAACTCAAGGTGCCAGTCCTCTTGAGAGTTCTGGATTAGGAACGGGAAAGCCTGTAGGAATCTTAGCAGTGTTCTATGGATATGGGTAAGACTTATGTGAGCATGGATGTCTGCACCTGTGTATTGATGTGTGGGTCTGTTTTTGTGTGTGTGGTCATGTGTATATGTATGTATCTGTATTCTGTGGGGGTGAGGGATCAGGGATTCTTTTCTTTTTCTCAGTTTCATGCTTTATTCTTCTCTCTGGACATAAAATCATTGCACTTCTTAATATAGATGGAGGGAGTTGACAACTCCTCAATCATGAGGTTACAACGTGGATCCAGCCACATACAGGCACTAAATGTTTCCTGCTGTCCTTCCCCTAGGTGAGTACTCAGAGATAAGAAGTAATTGATCTGGGCAAACTTCCTCTAAAGACTACTGTAGCTAAATCTCTATGACAGTCTTCCCAAAATTTGTATCCTACAGTGATCTCAATAGTTCTTCTCCAAAATAAATAAATAAATAAATCCTGGTCAAATGCACATGATTATAATAGTAAATGTACACTGAGGGTTTCCAATGAACCAGGCAGTATTCTAAGTACTTTGTACATAGTATTTCATTTAATCCTCACAACAGTACAGTTCTGCCATTACCTCTATATTTCCCAACCAACAAGTTTGGAAATTCATCTAAGTTTATACAGCTAGAAAGTGGTAGAGCTGGAATTTGAGGGCAGGTCATCTAATTCCAGGGCCTCGATGGCCAACCAATAAACTCTACTGTTTGAAATCATTGGGTTAAATGAGGCTGAAACTTAATTGGTTGATGATTGACTGAATTGATTTTTGCTGTGGAATTTCTTACTAATGTTATTGTGAATTATGACTTTCCTGAAGCAGGAGTTACCATAAACTCTCTAAAACTTACATAATCTTATATAATCATTTTAAAAATCATTTCAATTTCCAAAAACATTCTTTGGGAAATATTGCTATAACTTTATTTTCTTTCTGAGTTAATAAAATAATACATATGAATTATTGAGTCATCAGTAAAACTGAACAAAAATTAAGTATATTTATTTTTGGGTTTAATTTTAATTAGAGGATTCTCTTCATGTAGATTCAAATTTAATGAATGTGTCAACATTGGTAGACAAAATCAAATTTGTGCAAACAACCTAACTTCTTAAATTATTTTTAAAAATCAACAGAAAGAAAAAGAAAGTAGCTCATTTTCAACAAATACTGGAAACAAAATGTTAACTGGTCCATGTACTGGACATAATGCTTCAGGAATCTGTAGTTCAAAGAAATAGTAACTTAGGAAGTTTACAATTTAGTTAAACTCTTGGGTGATAAATTTATAACAAATTCAAAATGAAATCTAAAGAAGCAGTTCCTTTCTAGAAGTACTTTTTATGAGAGATAATCAGTATCCTTTCTCACAAAACAACAATTTGCTCATTTAACAAACATTAATGTAGTCTCTACTGGATGCAGGAAACTGTCCTGTATTTTCAGAAGACAATAAATAAATCGATGTAAATTCTGTCTTCATACCTTTCATGACTTATCCTCAGATGGATAACTGCTACGCTCAGGAGAGAAACCACATTCAGAAGAGGGAGAAATGCACATGAGAAGATAATAAAAGGCTACAGAAAGGACGAGGCATTTAAACTGGACCAGAGAGGTATTAGGACACAAAGGAAATGAATTCTAAGAAAAAGGAACATCATGACTTAAGTGTAGAAAAGGGAAAGCACAGAGAAGAAGAAAAAATAATTCAGTTTAATCGTAGCCTCGTGTCTGTGAAATGAGGAATAAGTAATGAGACACGGAGGGCTATAGTGGCAACAAGTGTCCTTGCTAGGGCAGAATCGACCAGATAGCCAGCACAGTGTGATGGTTATGAGCACAGGCTGTGAAGTCTGGAAAGTGTCATCTTGCTTCCAGGAGCCACGGTTCTCACCAGGGGTGATTCTTCTCCCCAGGGGACATTTGACAATTCTGGAGACATTTTTAGTTGTCATAATTATTTTAATGTACTACTTAATATTTAGTGTTGTAATAATTTAAAAGATTCAAACTAACACTACATTTAACATTTAAGACAGTGACATTATATTAAATAGCTTCAACACACTGCTTATTGACATTTAAGGGGAAAATATCATGACTTTCATTTCTGAAATCAATGGACTAAATGCTTCGGAAAAACTTCTTTTCAACATGACTAAGAAGTTGGATGAACTATAAAGATCATCTTCTGAAAATCATCAAATGCTGGTTGATAAAGAATTAAAAGGTTAGGACACTGGAAAGGATGTGAATTCAGTGATTTTAACAAGACAATTGGGAAAATTTTGCTTTGGGGCATTATTCAATCATAAATTGGTTACCACCAAAAGCTAAGCTGCTTTCTATTTTATGCATTTTTAACAACATCACAAGTCTTGAGTTACAAAAATCAGCATCTAAGACCAATGAACAGTCACTCACTGCTTTCAGTTGGGATCCAAAGAGCCAAATGCCAGTTTTAAGAGAAAAGGAATTAATTTTGCCAGACTGCAGCCAGATCATCTGAATAAACCAGAAAACTTCATACCTAAAGCACAGTTTCAAGTTATGCAGCCAATTGTGACCCCAGAGACCCAGCAGAAGCCATAAAAATTTTTTCTGAAGGAAGATAAACCATCCTGAGCTACCAATTATTTCTATAAATTATCTTCCTGATGCAATGTCCATTACACACAAACAAGCAAATGAGGACACTAGTCATGAATGCAAAGCAAGCAAAATCACTTCCACAAAGTCAACAGAAACAAATAGAAAATATCACTGAGTTGAGGAAACACAGTTCATAGTCCTGAGAGGCAAAGGCAGCCAGCTATATTTGCAGAGCAGAGTACCAAATAGTAGGAGAGAGAGAAAGAGGGGAGAGTCAGTTCTGAGGATCTACAGAGGATCCCCTGTGCTCAGTTGAGTAACCAGCTGAGTGCTGATCAAAACACATATGCGAGAAAATTACCTGAGGCCAGGAAAAAACAACCTGAAAGGATTAGTGGGTACAATCCTTGGAAGTAATGCAAAGCTGGGACTAGCTTATATTCCTACTAGCCAGAAAGAAAACCCTTGAGATTTACAGGACTTCCTGAAGAGGGCTCAGGACATACTGCCTCAGTTGGAGGAAATACTATTCCAGAGGAAAGGCTGCTCTGGTTCTGCCTGACAAAGCTTAAAAGAAAGTCTTAACAGAGTCAAACCATTTCAATTAATTTAACTGTCCAAAACAAAGCTGAAGAATATTTACAGGAATTGAAAATACCTATTATCTAACCAGATAAAATACATAATGTCTGGCATCGAGTCAAAAGTTAAATCCAAATTAAGCAGAAGAAAGTAAATAATAAAGATGAGAACAGATATTAAACAGAGAAGAAAATGGAAGATTTATAAAGAAAATCAATGAAACCAAAAACTGATTCTTAGAGATGATTAATAAAATTGATAAATCTCTGGCAGGACTGATCATGGAAAAAAAGAAAGAAGACATAAATTGCCAACATCAGAGATGAGAGAAGTTACAGGACTACAGGACAGATTCTAGAGCTATTAAAAGGCTAGTGAGGGAATATTATGAACAACTCTTCCAATAAGTTTGACAACTTAGATGAAGGTGAAAGACACAAACTACCAAAGCTCATTCAAGAAGAAAAAAATAATCTGAATAACCCAATATCTATTTTCAAAACTTGAATTTGTAGTTAAAAACTTTCCCACAAAGCAATTTCCAGACCTAGATTGCTTACTTGCAAACTCTATGTAAACTCTTTCAAAAATTCAAGAGGGTATGTTTATTGTCTTGATTGCAGTGATAGGTTCACAAATGTATAGATCAAAACTTATGAAATTATACTCTGTAAATATATGTCAATTATGCATCAATAATTTATTTTAAAATGTTTTTAAAATTATGTCCCCAGTAAATAGGCAATGAACAATTTTCATAGGAATATGTCCAACATTTAGTAAGAAAATGACAAGAAAAGATATTGAAGTATTATTTTATGGTTCTTACCAATTTTAAAAAAAAAAGATCAAATAAATGCTGAAAAAGTTGTGGTAAGACTGGTGTATTTACATATAAATGGGGAATTATAAACTTTTTATTCATATGGAAAATAATATGGTAATATATGTCATCGATAATTCTTAGAAATTGCTACTTTAAGTGAAATGATATATAACAAATTTTTTTCTCATTTACGTTATAAAAAAACAATGTTGAAGAGGACCTACCTGTACATTGTTTCTCGTAAAGTTGCAGTTTCCAAGAACTTGTGGACCGATGTTAAGTGAAGACTTGCTGTATTATGGTAATGCATGATATATGTGTGTGTTTGTGTGTGTGTGTGTGTATCAGCTGTCATGAATAATTTAATACTCATTTTTCCAGTAAAATTTCTTTTAACATATGTTTTAAGAAAATGATTTTGACTGGATCAAGATGTTTATTTTATTATGCAGAATAGAAAAATGGAAACAATTTAAATACTAAACAGTAGGAGAGGTTTTATAAATCATGTTGCTGATACATTATGAAATTCCTTGTGAGTCAAAGAAAAGTAAATGAACAAGTGAAAACACAGATGTCAATATTATGCATATGATATAAATACAACTATTTTTAAGTTTATATTTATGAATGAGTGAGACAACAAAATCCGGATATAACATCTCAAAATAAAAATGGTTTTGTTATGGTGGGGACAGTACTGGTGATTTTAAATGTTGATGTCATTGTTAACATTTGTTTTAATAGAAAAAAAGGGCACTTGATCTAAATGTTTCTTATAATGTAGATTTTCTCTATTTCAAGTTATTAATTCTTTGAAACAATTTTCTATTAGGGGTGACTCATCTTCAGTTTCATCTATATTCTTTTTTCTCTTAATATCATCAGAGAGCTGAAGTAGGGACTACAACCATAGAACAGTGTGAAGCCCTAAAGCAGACCATAACCTCATTAACATGACATTTATCAGCTAAGAGTCCGTGAACAAGAATGAAAGAGAGAGACTGTGAATGAGGAAATCTGCTGTGATGATTGCATTCTGTGCTGTGCACTAAAAATAGTAATGTTCATGAGAAAACTAACAAAAACAATAACAATACTAATAAAAATCTTTGCAAAAATATCCACAGAAATTTGCATCCTGCATCTTGGTCAGTTGATCCTTCCTGGCAGTGTAGATCCTTGAACGTATTTGCTTCAAATAGAATCTTGTTGGACTAAAAGTAAAAATCGATCTTAAGATGCAGGTTTTTTTGCATTTCTCTCGAAATGAAGGAAATATCTTCAATGTTTCTTTATCTGGACTTACAGAAGCTTCATGGCACAGCTTAACTTTGGAGAAAATTTAGTGGTCTGGAAACCACAAAATATTTAGTACCTCTGCATATTGCTAAACTTTTCTCTTTAACTGTATAAAAGCTTATTTCTGCATGCATCAAAACATTTTTCTACACTAGGGAAAATCACTTAGGAACCAACTCTACTTGCCCATTTTTATATTGGCACCATTTCCCTATATTCTCATTACCTATAACCTAATTTGCATTACAGAACATAGGTTCAAGTCACTTCAGCTATTCTATTAGGTTATTTATGTCAACATGCTATACTATAATGCATTGTAGGTCCATGGCTGTTTTTGCAGACTTCATACAAATTTCTTAAATTGTGCCATTTTTAAATTTAGAAAACTTTTAGAAATTACCTAATAGAATTGCTTTGAGAACTATGTGAGTACATGTGTTTATAGTATTTAGCACAGTAAAATATTTATTGTCATTATCATTTTCTGTAGTAGAAAAATGGATTTCTAATAAACCAAAGCTATCAGAGCTAGGTAACTGTTTTAAACATTGCCATATTGTATATGGAAACATGATGAGAAACACCGTATCGTGAATTTACATTTTGGTTACTAACATGATTAAACTTTCCTTTGTCAGAAATATAATTAACCCAAACTTGGGTTTCTTTTCAGTATTTGGAAGAAGTTGACTTCTGAAGGGAATGTGTTGATTCTAAACTAATATTAACATTAGTGCTGATTTATTAATGCCTGACACAGTTATCATTCAAAATCACTATTTTTTTTTTTTTTTTTTTGAGACAGAGTCTCACTTTGTTGTCCTGGCTAGAGTGAGTGCCGTGGCGTCAGCCTAGCTCACAGCAACCTCAGACTCCTGGGCTTAAGCGATCCTACTGCCTCAGCCTCCCAAGTAGCTGGGACTACAGGCATGCGCCACCATGCCCGGCTAATTTTTTCTATGTATTTTTAGCTGTCCAATTAATTTCTTTCTATTTTTGGTAGAGACGGGGTCTCGCTCTTGCTCAGGCTGGTCTCGAACTCCTGAGCTCAAACAATCCGCCCGCTTCGGCCTCCCAGAGTGCTAGGATTACAGGCGTGAGCCACCGCGCCCGGCCCCAAAATCATTATTCAAATGAGCTAAAAACTAAATCGAGAATACAAAAAACTTTAAAAAACATTGATCAATTCCAATTTAGAGTCAAGAATAGAGTCTATACTACAGTGGAATTTGGGAAAATTCTCAGCACACTTAAGGAATATTTTGATCTCCACTAAGTCATCTCCTTCAAAAGTTATCAGGGAACAAACATATAAGCAGATACAAAAGTGAATAAATAATATAAAATATCAAATGATTACATTAAAACAAATAGACTCACTGCTTCACAAAGTGAGAGATAATTTCAGCCATTATTTGGCCTAATTCCTTCATTTTATAAATAAATTGGAGTTCAGGGAAGTCAAATAACTCTAAGTTACACTTTCATGGTTGGCAGAATTTAAATCCTAGTATTGTGCCCATTCATCGTCTTCTTTTGTATGTATGTGTGTGTGTGTGTGTGTGTGTGTGTGTGTGTGTGTGTGTGTGTATGAAATAGAATCTTGCTCTGTCACCCAGACCACCCAGACAGGAATGCAGTGGTATCAGCAGAGCTCACTGCAACTTCCAACTCCTGGGCTCAAGTGATCCCCTGGCTCAGCCTCCCAGGTATCTATGACTACAGACACTGGCCAACACACCTGGCTAATTTTTTTAATAAAATTATTTTTTGTAGAGACAAGGACCTCACTGTGTTGCCCAGGCTGATCTCAAACTCCTGGCCTCAAACCATCCTTCCACCTAGGGCTCCCAAAGTTTTGGGATGACAGGCATGAGTCACTGCACCCAGCCCTATTCATATTCTGTATCATGTCAAATAAGAGAAAGCACAAAATTGAGCATACTACAGATGTATATGCAATGGTCAAGACTAAAATGTTATTTGTAAACCAAAGCACAAAAGATAGTTCAGTTCTTCTTCCTTTGTTAGAAAATCAATTATATTCATGAGTAGCCAATGGCAAATTAAAATATCTCATGTATTACATGTTGATCACCATTATTCTTTTTGTCCTTCAAGCAAAGCTTCAGTCAAAATTTCCATGTAAATGTAGTTGTGATTAGAAAAATCCTTAAATAATTATTTTAAAAATGTGACTTCAATCAAATGATGAAATAATTTATCTTCATTAATCTTCCGTGTTTTGGTCATTATTTAGGTCTTCCATTTGTATTATATATGTATTATATATGGGAGTATTGGTAAAATTATACTCCTATTTAGTGGGAAATATTTATTTAATTCTTCACTACAAAAACATCTCCAGTAGAAAGAAAAAAATAAACTGATAAGCTCAAAGCATTAATCCAACTATTAATATTTTTTCTTAAGAGCTAGAAGAGGTTTTATTAATAGAAATTATTGAGTTTCAGTATCAATTTACTAATGAAGAAACTACAACCCAGGGATTATTCACAACTGTAGGGCTATTACAGCAAGAACAGAAATACAATTCTTACTTCTTGCTTATTCTTTTCAGAGCTGAATATATTTTAACATATGTATCTGAAAATTTAAAGCCCCAGGATTGGGTTCTCAAGCTGATACCTGCATAACTATAAACCTTGAATGATTTTATTGGTAATGTTTTCCAAAGGAAAACATTTTAATCTCATTTTAGAAAGTATAATAAATAAAGTAGGATGCCAGATACTTGCAGTAGAGCTTATCTCAGCTTCCCACCTTCAACTACATTTACTGAATTTACTAATGTATGTTACAAGCAGGGTCCTATTCTAGAAGATACAACAAACCCGATGATTGAAATAAAACACAGTGATAATAAAAATGGGAGGATAGGTAGAAGTAAATCTTTTATAAGAAGGCTTGATGTGTAAAAATTAGAAGTGCCAATTTTTGAAAAGGAATATATTATGAAGGTGGGTAGTTGCAGCGGATTAAAGAGAAACTCAAGGAGCATAATTTACTAGAAACAAAAAAACAAGGTATATTTAACCACAGACAGAGAGAGACTCTTCTCTCATGCATATAATTAGCCTGGAGGTTCTAGTGGGGTAACAGAACTGAGAATAAAATGACATTTTTCATAAAAGATACGGAATGTCACTTTTTGCTCAAATACCAGATGGCAAAATCAGTAAGAATAGGGCTTCCCATACACCTAGGGCTCCCAGCACCTTAGATAGAATAAGATGAGGAAAAAAGTCCTCTACGAAAGCCCCAGTTTACAAACACAAACACACACAGATTGATGGAGTAGAGGAGGTAAGCGGAGAGACAGACAGACAGACATTGCAAACATTCACTTTCCTAACAAAGAAGCAGTTGCCTAGGATGGTCTCTTGTTATAGAGCTTCCAACAGTCGCCATCTACCTTCTTCTAACTCAGGTCCCTTCCCAATTCCATTTCAGTCTACCCCACCACGGACTAGTGGTTCAAGACTCTAAAAATTTGTGCATGTTCCAGTAGACTAGTTTAAAACCTGTCAATGTCACAGCCTTAAAAGCAGTAAGCTTCATAAAGAGCCAGAATGAAGGAAAGGAATCAAATTGTGACAGATATCCATCTGTCCACCAAAGCTATCTTTCTAACTTAAAAAAAAAAAAAATAGTTAATACCAGAATTCAAAGATTACTAAATTTGGAATAACTAGAAAAGAGTTAATTTTTTCAGATACATAAATAGTGGATTATTTTCATCCTAAATTTAATCATTTGCTTCAAATTAATAAATATGTATTTGGGCCAGATGTTCATTGGTATTATGGAAGATTATAATTCATGTACGTACAGATTGTCTTCATATACAGGCAACAGGACAAACGATACAGACATACCCACATTCTGATGTCATGGATTGTTCTAGAATAAGGAAACCAGACCTTCTTTGGCTCAGGATGACCTACAGCACACATCATCAGAAGAAATAGCTTTCATCATCTATCACTGTATACCACTATAAATTCAGATTGTCTCTCCATATTATTAGTTTTTTTACAAACGACCATGGAGAATAAATCCAAACAACCCATTTTCAGATGAAGAAACTGAGGCCTCTAATTGGAGCATGTGTGTGGACCCCACAAATCAACAACAAAAAAGCAATTAAAAACAGTCTTCTTTGTGTTATGAACATTCAAAATTCTCTTTTCTAGCATTTTGAAAATATATAAAACATCCCATAAATATGTACAATTATTATATGTCAACTAAAAATAAAAGGGGAAAAAAGTCTCCCGACTCTCCTACATTGCTCATGAAAGTACTGATACACAATACTTCATTCAATGGCTCATATTAGTCAGTCATGGGATTGAGTTTCTCCATTAATTTTTGATCTAATAACCTTGAGATTTTATACCACTTAAGTTTTATTACCTGGAAATTACATCTAATTTATCTCCACAAATACATTGGAATCGAATAAACGTAATGTAAATCAGTAATCAGGTGGTTTTAAGACCTCCTTTAATTAGACCTGTGATAATTTGTCTAACAAATATATCACTATGCAATCAAATTAATGTATATAATAATTCTAAAGTGGCTCCTCTGCCATTGGAAGACTGTAAGGCATGCTGCATACCAAGTAGTATCAAAGTGATCTCTGGTCTACAGCTTTTCCACAAGGAGTAATTTTTCTTCATTAGAGTGTTAATAATTAACTTGTGTTCCATGCATGTTTCCCCTCTTGTGTGACTAACCCAAAGGCACAACATGACCAAAGATTTCCCATGTAGCTTTTTTTTTTTTTTTGAGACAGGGTCTCACTGTGTTGCCCTGGCTAGAGTGGCATCATCCTAGCTCACAGCAACCTCAAACTCCTGGGCTCAAGCGATCCTCCTGCCTCAGCCTCCTGAGTAGCTGGGACTACAGGCATGCGCCACCATGCCCGGCTAATTTTTTCTCTACATTTTTAGTTGTCCGATTAATTTCTTTCTAATTTTAGTAGAGACGGGGTCTCGCTCTTGCTCAGGCTGGTTTTGAACTCCTGAGCTCAAACAATTCCACCCGCCTCGGCCTCCCAGAGAGCTAGGATTACAGGCGTGAGCCACCGCGCCCGACTCCCATGTAGCTTTTAATGTCTTCTGCTTAGTGACATCTTGCTCACCCCTTAAGCCTTTCTGTGATTAAAAATTCTTCTGGACTTATTTATAAGCTGTCTCTCAAAGGACTTCTTTGTCAGACTCAGCAGTCCACCTGACAGAGATGATGATAGAAGTCGGCACAAGGCGAAAATTGATCAATGGCTCCTCCTTGTACAAGACACACCAATATAGAGGCAAAAGCATCCAGTAGATTAATCCTAAGCACATGAAGCCTTATAAACCTGCCCAAAGCAGGGTCATATAGAAAAGGAGCAGGTCTGTCTTCAGCTCTCAAATGCATTTTCAATCTGCCTTTCCATTCTTCACAGGCATCTTTAGTAAAATGGATTTAATAGCTGAGTCTGTCACCATAAATTAATAACTCAATTCTTTTCTTCAAATACCTTTACTCCAAAACGTTCAACATATCATATTCTGTCAACACTGAAGTGTTTTAATTATTGGCTCTACTGGTAACTTGTTCAAAGGATACTCCAGGACTGCATTCTCTTGAATTGTTCAGATAAAAATACTGTTGCCCTATGTTAAATGTTAGTGATTATTAGCATATTTCATTTAGCTTTAATATAGAATGGGGATTTTATACTTAATATAGAATATTATTTATTTAAAGTATGGTATTATTACTATTGCTATGATTATTACTGCCTGTATTTACAACTACCATTTATTATGTGAATACCGCATCCTAACGCTATAATAGGACTTTCATTTATGTTATCTGACTTAATACTCAAAAAAAAAGGCCCTGTGTGAATATTTTAGATGTAGACGCAAACCCAGATTTATCAAACTCCAAAGACAGTATTCTACCTAATCAGCAATGCTTACCCAATCCACAAGACTTTTGAAGTGTCTTATATTAGGATTTAAGGGCTCTGTTTTTTTTCCACTTCATCCCATTATAAATTCAACAAGTATTTTCTGAGACTTCTAAGTGCCAGCAAGAGTAGAGACTGGTGACACAATGAAGAGGAAAACAGACCCGATTCCTACCCTCACAGAATTCACAAACCCATAATTGTGCAAATAAATAGAACTTGGCAACTGTGACAAGTCCTGTGAAGAAAGAGTGGGTATCTTTGAGAAAGACAGGTATTTGCAACATCCCTGAGGGAAGAGGGGAAAAAAGACATTTTTAAGGAATGGAAAAGGCCCACTGACCAAGGCTAGGCTGGGACAAGATGAGGCTGAGTGCAAGGACATGCACAGGCAGGTAAAGAGAAGAACATGCTTTTTTGTTAGAGGCCAATCTCACCGGGGTTAGGTGATACCTCATTGTGGTTTTGATTTGCATTTCTCTAATGATTAGAGATGTTGAGC
>NW_012153507.1:975522-978294 GCF_000956105.1 Propithecus coquereli
AAGTCAGGACAGACTTCTGACTCCCAGTTTCCCGCTCTTAAAGATCTGATATTTATAAAATATAAAATGTTGGCTTCAATAACTCAAGAAGATAGTTCCACAATTCTGGGATATTTAAGTACTTCTTTTTGTTAAAATTGGCCTTATTGAGGTATAGTTTATGAACCATAACTTATATCTATTTTAATTATACATTTCTATGAGTTTTGAAAATTTAGACATATGTGCAGCCACCATAAAGAGGTATAGAGCATTTCCCGCTCATGAAAACGTTTCCTCAGGCCCCTTTGCAGTCAATCCCCACTCCACATACTGGGCCCAAGTGACTGCTCATTTGCCTTCTGCCACTGTAGAATAGTTTTACTTGTTTCAGAGTTTCCTATAAATAGAATCATTTGGTATGTACTCCTTATCTAGCTCTTTTCACCTAGCATATTTTTTGAGATTCATTCATGTCATTGCTTATATCGATAGTTCATTTTTTAATTATTAAAACTCTAGACTGTATTTGGATTTCACAAGTTTTTCCATTACAATCAACTGAACTTCTCGCCTATCTCTATTGACACAGGGAAAAAAAAAAAAAGAATAAAATCAACTGATCACTATAAGGATCAATTGAGAGGATAAATAAACTGCACTGGTTTAGTAGAGAGCATATTTATGGAGTCAGACAAATGTAATTTGAATGGATATTAACTCTTATTGTAACTTACACTGGCTGTACATGACCTCAGGGACATTATTAACTCCCAAGATCTTTAGATTCCTCATCTGTGAAGTAAAGATGATAATCCACAACTCAGAGTTGGTGTTCAGATTAATGAGATAATATGTATGCGTGTTTAACTTATAGTAAGAATTCAATAAACGATAGCTAAATAAAATCCTAAAATAAGGAGAAAATATGGTAGACTACATAAGCTTGACATGAGACACTAAGAACCCACAAAAGATAAAACTAATAGAATTGAAGGCACTCATTCATTCAATCGACAAATATTTATTAAATGACACTTTGTGCCAGCAACTGGTGCTAGGGATTCAGTATTGCCTCTACAAAACTTATACCCTGATATGAAACAAAAAATATATTTTATGTGTGGGGGAGCAGGTGGTGATGGGTACAATGAAGAAAAAAATAAAGCAAGCAGGTTAAGGAGACAGTGGTAGATGATGCTATATTACATTAGATAGATAAGGAAAACTTACATGTGGTGACATATGCACACTAAATATCTGTCTGAATGAATTAAGGAAGCAAGTTATGGTTTAGGTGAAAGCATTCAAATTAAAGATAAAAGCATATAAAAATGTCCCAAAGCTGGTGAGTTTAGTATGTTTGGACAGCAAAGTCAAGGAGTCCTTCAGTGTCAAAGTAGAGAAAACAATAGAAACAGTCATAGGAAATGAGACGGAGAAGTAACAAGAGGCCTATCTGTGTAAAGCTATACAGACACTGGAAAGATTTTAAATTTTATTCTAAGTACAATGAGTCACAATGGATTGTGTTCAGCAGGAGAGTGACATGACCTGATTTACGTTTTGAAGGACAACCCATGTCTTTCATTTCTAACACGATAACAGAAGAGATATAAAGAGAAATACATCTAGGTATAACACACTATGATTTCTAACCTAGATGCAAAGTAAAGGAAATCCACAAATGTCAGAAATAATAAAAATCTATACTTTGAACTTTGGAGCTGCACTTACCCTGTAATTGTCTGCCCATCTCTGGTAGGTTAGAGCAGGGTTTTAATAAGCTGAGTGCACTAAGGACGGGACAAAAAATTGGGGAAGTCTGATTGAAGATAGCCAAGAACATTGGAGGCCCAAAAGTGTAACACACTCAATAGATGATCCAGAAAATAAAGCCTCAAAAGAGGAGACTACCGAGGCAAGACCAACACTTGAATTTGACTCTGGGTATTGTGGCAACAACAATAACTACAAAAATTACTCACTGAGATTACAAGCTCACATCCACCAGGTCTGACTCTGGTTCCATGCTAGACAAATGGCCCAAAAAAGTACAAAAAAAAAGTTTGCATATCTTTCATATACACTTTTCTATTCAATAATTACAATAATCCTGTGAAGTAGATAAGTTAGGTATTGCTTTCAGCATTTTTCAGGTGAGGAAATAGAAGAAAGAGGTTATTATTAATCTACTGTCAATGTAACCTGGCTGGTAGAGTTGCACAGCTGTGGGGTCAGGACATTTCCATAGCCACATGTCTTAACAATCTGGTATGTACCCTATTGTCTCCCTGCATCCTTGCTCAGGCCTGTGTCCAGTCAAAGGCATTTTCACCCAAAATAAATGTCTCCTGTTACAGCATTAGCTCCCTTCTGAGAATGTGACTAAACTCCATTGTCTACTTCTATACAAACTTAGCAAACTAATGTGAATTGTACTCCAGTTTGAATAGTCATTAATTTTAAGTCTTTCATTTATGAAAAAGTGATGCATTAACTACATTTTCAAGTCTATACTTTCTCAATACCACATGCTAAGTTTATTTACAAAGACAGAAATTGGCCAGTATGTCAGAAACAAGGATAGGAAAAAAAATCTTGTTTTTCATTATAAGGTGTTAAAATTTAGCAGAGATAGGCCAGGCGCGGTGGCTCACGCCTGTAATCCCAGCACTCTGGGAGGCCGAGGTGGGCGGATCCTTTGAGCTCAGGAGTTCGAGACCAGCCTGAGCAAGAGTGAGACCCTGTCTCTACTAAAAATAGAAAGAAATTAGATGGACAACTAAAAAT
>NW_012153507.1:978354-980692 GCF_000956105.1 Propithecus coquereli
GGGGATGGGTATTTGTATACACAAGGAGTGCAATGCGCAGCACCCGAAAGATGGACATATTTGAAACACGGACTTGGGGGGGAGGACCAAGGGCAACATACGTAACCTAAACATCTGTACCCCCATAATATGCTGAAATAAAAGAAAAAGAAAAAAAAAAAGAGAAGAACATGCCATGGGGAGGAAACCATCCTGCTATGAATCGGAAACTCTCAGGCTGCTAGCATTAACCCTCGCAAGTGTGTTTAGAAGGATAAATTATTAGCCTCATCTTACCCATGTGGAAATAGAAATTATAATGACTACCCGGGCCCAGAGCCAGGTGGCAGAAGGGCTGAGAGTTGAGTTCAGGGCTGCCCATCTGAAAGCTGGCACAGTGTCACCACATTACACTGCCTGGGAATTCGCCTACTAGGCAGGCTGCTTTAGAAAAACACATGCAGGTGACCATCAGCTAAGACTATTCAAAGCCGATTAAGAACTGCTTTGTGACAGGGCTCCATTGCAAAACCTCTTGAAATGACAGGAGCCAAAGGATGAGGGGACTACCAAAAGTGCAAATCATTTTTTCAAAATTATCAGTGACATGAAATAATGCTTGGATGCAAAGTATAAGAAATATATCAATTCTTGCCTCTGCCTTTTTTATTCTCAACTCCAGCTCAATACATACCTTTGAAGAGATCTGTTGTAATCAAGTCAGTCCCAGGGAATGCTCACAGTTTCATTAGGATTCTCCCAAATTGTTGCAGACTAGAAACCCAAACAAATACAAAGTAACTGTGTCTGTAAGAATGAATATAGCTGCAAATGTCTCCAGGTGAGATAGTGCCACTGTACAGCTGCTGAAATACATTCATTTCTCCTTGCAGAAGAAAGAAGTTTGAGCTAGAAAATGTGGCTCACTTTTATGGAGATTTCCAAAATATCACAAAACTAAAATGAAAGTGTTTATACGAGACCCACATTCTAAATTTGTATAAAAATTCCTTGTCAGAAATCCTGTGCTTCTTTGTGTGAAAATCTTCTAAAGCACAGCACAGGAGTGCTGTGATCGTGGCCTAAGCTGCTTCAAACTCATTTTTTTACCCCTCTGGAGATTCTCCTACTGACCTCTTAGCCTTCAAATTAGTGCTTTTGCTGCTATGACCTTTCCTATAGTCATTTCTAAAAAGCTTCTTCATTCCTCAAGGTCCAGTGTAAATAATGAGTATTTTAGGAAGCTTCCCAGATGTTCTGGCCAGAATTATTTTTTCCTCTCTACATTCCCATGAGACTTTTTTCTACCTCTATTATTATACTTACTCCAATGTGACATATTAGAAATGTGTCCTATCTCTTCTCCTCACTATGTGGAGAATACTGGAAGGTCACAAAAGGGACTCTACCTACCCTCCCCCAACACAGGATAATGCACTAAAACTATATTTGTTGACTTGTGGGCTCTCCTTACTTTAAGGATCTAATTCTTATGGCCACGCATTTACTATCTTGTTTATAACTATTTCTCTTATGTATGTTACTTTTGGAGTATGTCCTATAAATGAAAACTATAACATATTAATAGTTATCTTAATGATAGTCAAATCCTTTATTGTCTTCACACAGTGCTTACCATAATGCATTTAGCCCACCCAAATTCTGAATATCCACACACAAAAAACATGTAAAACACTCAACTCTAATCACATTAGGCTACTCTCTAGAATACGGGCACCCCCGCATGTGAATAATTTTGTCCCTCTCTCTTAACTGTTGACTGACTAATGTTGCTTGAGTAACTGTGGACTAGGAAATCAGAAATCCAATAATTCTCCAGAAGTATTTGGAACACAAAACAAAATAACCTCTAATGAAGTTGTATCCAAATATTTCAGAACTGATAGGAACTTTGGAAATGGTGGGACATCGTCTTTGCTTTATAGATGTTGATTTTTTGTTTTTTTGAGACAGAGTCTTGCACTGTCACCCTGGGTAGAGTGCAGTGGCATCATCATAGCTCACAAAACCTCAAACTGCTGGGCTTGAGAGATCCTCCTGCCTCAGCCTCCCAAGTAGCTGGTACTACAGTGCCCTCCACTAAGCCTGGCTAATTTTTTCTATTTTTGGTCTCACTCTTTCTCAGGCTGGTCTGGAACTCCTGACCTCAAGCGATCCTCCTACCTCGGCATCCCAGAATGCTAGGATTACAGGCATGAGCTACTGCACCCGGCCTGTAGATGATAAAATGGAAGCCAGAAGAATTCAGAGACTTGCCAAACAGTTATTCAATGAGGAAGTCAGGACAGACTTCTGACTCCCAGTTTCCCGCTCTTAAAGATCTGATATTTATAAAATA
>NW_012153507.1:983272-1012578 GCF_000956105.1 Propithecus coquereli
ATGGCACTCTACTCAGGGCAGTAGAGTGAGACTCTGTCTCAAAAAAAAAAAAAAGAAAAAAAAAATTTAGCAGAGATAACATTATAATAGGAAGCTATCAGAAGCCGGTGGAGAAGGCAAGCTAGTGTTTCTCCTGAAAATCATCAGGATGTTGCCTTCCTCATGTTCTCACAATGAAATGTGAGTATCTGCAGAAATGAAGCTTATATGGTGCAGATTCACAGAGCAGGGTTTGTCAGCCTTTCACTCCCTACCACAACATTTTCTTGTGCTTTTAAAACATAAGTAATACATACATGTTAATTAAAATTACTCAGTGTGCAATCGAGTAAGAAATTTTCATTTTAAGCTTTGTTGTTTCTATTTCTGACCTAAAAAATGCACTAAATCAACCAATGAGGAGAAATAATAAATTTCCAGTAAGGCCTTACGATATGAGCCATGCTATCTCTCCTGTGAAGTTAATTACTTTGCTTTTTGGCTGAATTCTCAGCCCCTTTTCTAATCTCCCATATAAATTTCCTTCACTTTCTCCTCAAGACAGCATTACATTTTCCTGAACCACAATAAGCTCTTACACATTTTATAAAGTATTATCATCCCAAGGGAATTAACTCTCCTCTCAGAAAATCATTGAAAATAGAGAAGGAAAAGGATGTTGATTGTCCTTCTCTTTTGGTGGCAGTAGCAATTTTTCCCCATTAAATAGGAGTGATACAAAGAAAAAAATTCAGGTACTGCTCACCAGGCAAATCAACCCACAGAAAATTATATAGTAAATTACATAGTAACATCTAAGCTTTGTGTGTTTATATGAAAAGTACATCAGCCTAAGTGAGTTGAAATGGCTTATCACCAAGGCAATATATTTATTTAAAAATGCTAAGTGGCAAAATTGAAAAAGTGGAGCATTTTGATAAAGATGAAATTTCCCTCTTTTAAAAATTATTATCAACTGATTGTCCAAACTCATTCCCTACTAGCAATCTTTTCTTTAGCCTCAATCTTCTCATGTATCACTGTTCTCAGCAATATGTAGCACAGTGAGAAAAAGTGTATGCCTAGAAGAGAAAAATGCTCAAGACAGAAGGGAATCAGGGAAGGCGTGAAATCAGAGAGAGCAATTAAATGGAAATTTTAAAAATGTTCAAAATTCAATGGCGTAATGTTTGGAGACACAAAATAAATGAAAATGAAAAAACGTCCTAAGCATGAAAGTGGACATATCAAAATTACTTTGTCAAAATGCCATGCATCTATCAATAGTTGAATTTGCAAATAAATAGTTGCAAATGTTTGCAAATAGAATCTGATTGGGAAATCTGTAGATAAAATAGATGAATTGAAACTGAGTACAACATGAATGGATCTTAGGAAAACAATTTTGAATGGCGAAATAATTGTAGAACAATATATGTATTCTTCAGTGCAATACAATCACATATAACTCAACAAACTGTTAATCTAAACAATATGTTGTTTAGTATATAAACATAAAATTAAGCTATATAGAAAAACAAGAGAATAATAAATCCAAAATTCATTATGGTGGTTATATCTGACGGTGACTTAGATAGGGCAAGGCCTCAGAGAGGAGCACAGGTTCACTTTTCATAAATGAAGGCCTTAAAATTAATGAATATTCAAACTGGAGCCCAATTCACATTAGTTTGCTAAGCTTGTACAGAAGTAAGCAATGGAGTTGCCTCCTTCTCAGGGGAAAGCTAATGCTAAAACAGGAAGGAGACATTTATTACGGGTGAAAATGCCTTTGACTAGACACAGGTCTGAGCAAGGATACACAGAGACAATAGGGTGCAAAGGAACAGATTTTTTTTCTAAGTTGAGTGGCAGGTCTCAGAGTGCTCACCATGCATTATTTTTAAATTCCTCCATATATTTTATAAATATCCTCTGGATTTAATTTACGGGCTTCAGACTTTTGGATCTGGACTTTAAGAGGGATGGCTGAGATACTTCCAGAGATTATTTGCTGAAATAGTGCCCATCACAAGAAGGTAACCCAGAAATGGGAATTCTACTGAATTCTGGGAAAGCCAGAAGGTCAGAAATTCCTAGGGAAAAAGCCAAGTCCTAGTTTAGACAGTTATTTTTAATAGTTTATATTCAGTTGACACTGCTATTATTTTTTAAATGAACATTTTCTACAAATTCATATTTTTTAGCACACTAAAATTAAATAACCTCTTTCTTGACCTATATAAAGTTAGGAGTATGCTAGAAAATCTCTAGTTTTATGTGCTAATCATAGATTTATCAGAAACAAGTGTTTTATGATGAACACCCAAACCAAACACATAGAACTGACAAGTGAAAATGCATATGTTCCTATTTTAGAAATCAATCTCAGATAAAGTTCTTTTTTTGCTTTAGCTGAATATTCTGAATTGCTTCTGATGGAAGATGATTTAAATGTATATCTAAATTTCAGGTTACTTATCATGAAACTGCTATCAAATGTACCTCAAGTATTCAACAATATTGAAGAGAATTTAATCTTTTAGATATTGGGAGAGAAAAACTCCTCAATAACATACTTCATATGTAATGTTTTTATATATAAATTAAAATATAAAGCTTATCATAGATTAAAATTTTCATAAATTCTCAAAGCAATTTCAAAAGAATTAAAAAGGGAAGACAAACTCTAGTTTCATATTGGTTAATTTACTTTATATAGGTGCAGTTAATTAGAGGCAATAAATGTGAGGGAAAGAGATTATCAATTTCTGAGGGATTGAAGAGAAATTTTTGAAGATATACAAGGGATTTTAAAAATGTTCATGGAAAATGTTTATTACGAAAAAACTGCAAGGATTTCAAAAAAATTTTGAACCAAAATAAACTTGTACTAATTTGTTATAACATATAGGAATAGGATCTAGTTTGAGGAACTAAGAAGTAGAAGACATCAGTTTGAAAAGTGCTCCTATCAGAGAAACATGAATTGGGCTAAAATTGAAGCAAGTGCAAACATCAAATTTATAGTGAAGCTTGAGTGGAAGAATGGGAAAATGCCCCCAAAGAAATCAGCAATTTACAAATGAATAGCTGTTTTTAAGAAGGGATGCAATCATGTTGTAGATGAAGCCCACAATGGCAAACCATCCACATCAGTTTGTGAGAAAACAATTAATTTGGTTCATGTTTTAATTGAATAGGACCAACAATTAATAGCAGAAACAATATTCAACACCATAGGTATCTGGATTGGTTCAGCTTACACAATTCTGACTAAAAAATGAAAGGTAAGTAAACTTTCCACTCAATGGATACCCAAACTGTTCCACCCAGATCAGCTGCAGGTAAGAGCAGAGCTTTCGATGAAAATTTTAAAGAAGTGAGATCAAGATCCTGAAGCATTTCTTCAGAGAATTGTAACAGAAGATGAAACATGGCTTTACCAGTACAATCCTGAAGACAAAGCACAATCAAAGCAATGGCTACCAAGAGGTGGAAGTGGCCCGGCCAAAGCAAAAACATATTTGTCAAGAGCAAAGGTCATGGCAACAGTTTTTTGTGATGCTCAAGAAATTTTGCTTGTTGACCATCTACAGGGCCAAAGAATGATTACATCTGCTTATCATGAGAGTGTTTTGAGAAAGTTAGGTAAAGTTTTAGCAGCAAAGTATCTGGGAAAGCTTCACCAGAGAGGCCTTCTCCACAATAATACTCCTGCTTATTCCTGTCATCAAACAAGGATGATTTTGTGACAATTTCGATGGGAAATCAGTAGGCATCCCCCTTACAGTCTTGATTTGGCTTCTTCTGACTTCTTTTTGTTTTCTAATCTTAAAAAAATCTTTAAAGGGCATCCAGTTTTCCTCAGCTAATAATGTAAAAAAGACATTCATTGATGGTTAAATTCCAAGGACTTTCAGAATCTTGAGGGTAATAAGTCAAATTAAAAAGTCCAAAATATTATTCTATTATTATAAAGCATACAATATTCTGACTCCAATGAATGAATGGTGAGGGTGATTGGAATGGAACAATCTATATTATATATTATATTGATATACACATATATATATGCAACATTATCACATATTGCAATAATTAGCTAAAAGTCTTTGCCTTTACAAAGCCAACACGATTTCAATCATTTTTAACTTTTTTTGCTGATTCACAAGTCCACGTTGATACCAATCATTGTTGCTGGTCTTTAGGGCACCATCCCCATTCTTCCTGCCTTTCAGAGACCCTTTTAACATATGGACCAAATCCTGTGTATCAAACACAAAAGCCATATCATTCAGAGGGGTACACTTCACATGAGAAGAGCGACCAATTGGGAGAAGCAACAAAGGGATATGTAATTTCTAATAAAATCTATGTTACATACTTTATTAAGAAGGGAAACCCCAGAAGTCTGGGAAGAAAATACTGATCTAGAATCCTAAAATGTTTCCCCAAAACAATCTAAGTCCTAGGTGAATGGTATGGTCAACCTGGATATCTAGGACTGTAGAAGAAAAGCTCTAGGCCAAAGTTTAAGATTCTGAACCTGAAAGAAATACATAGGAGTGTTCTAATCCTGCTAGTATCCATATCTCCTAGACTTCTGGTTGCTCTTTAAACAATGAAATCCTCAAAGATAATGAAAAATGTCGAGGATGAGACAGGCCCTTCAGGTATATCAGGTTTCAGTGCTGATCCACTAAGAAGTTTGGTCCTAAAAATGTAAGAATTGTTACAACTAAGAATACCAATGAGGACCAGCTAGGCTTTATTGTAAACATAACTTCATCTACTTCTTTGTATTGCTTTCATTGGCTGTATGAAAGTATCCAGAAATATTTTTCTTTCAACAAAATATGTGTAATATATTTTTTTTTATATCTTTGTAAAGAATGTGTGGTTTTCTAGTTAAGAAAACATTAATTATGCCCATCAGTATTTTGAGCAACCTCTTTTTGTTAACATAATATTTGACAAAAGATTATGCATCTGTAAATTCATTTCATTAAATGCCAAAGCAGAGATTTCTAGAATTTCCATGTAATTGTTATATTACACAAATATCTCTTTATTATTGATAAAAACTCTAAAAATTACATATTAAAAATCATGAAAACACAGAGCAGGAATAAAAAAAAATGGATTCATTATTTTAATTCCTGCCTTACTCAGTCACCAAGTGAGGCCCTACTGTTTCTCCGAAAGAACATTTTAAGCAAGGAAAAAAATAGAGCTGCAATACCAACAAAAATCTGTCTGAGTGATTGGAAAGAATAGAAGTCACTCCAAAAACTTCCTTCTGGGTTTTAGCATCTGTAATGCCACTGACATGCTTTAAGTCTAACAATTCTGCCAACTGACAGTTGAACGTTAAAGGTATAATGATGTTATCTTCAAAAGCGTTGTACTTGACTACTTATGGTCGTACATTTCTCATTAAATTAGAATGACTCCCACTTACAGCTAGCAGGAGGTAATCTCGAAATGTACATAGAGAGAAAGTAGAAAGTAGAAAGTAGAAAGTGAGCATGGGTATTCAAGTAGTGTGTGGAGGGTGTGTGTGTGAGAATGAGTGAATGAATCCCTGACCTGCCTCTAATGCTGGTTGGGAATGTGTGGATAAGACTAGGACACATAGGCACGCTTCTGGCACTTGCCTACTCTCAACACTTCGGGGTAGAAGTAGAACAAATTCAGAAAATGATGAGCTAGATCACCTGTCTTTATTCACAGCCTACATGCTCAAATGTATCTTTTTAAGAAGAAACAGTAAGAGCTGCAATGTTGGTCAAATACCTTTGAAAATAATCGTCATAGAGAAAGGGTTTGAAAATACAGTGCAAAGGGATAAATTGCTGGTTGTACTATAAAAACCTTGTTCCAAAAGTATCTATATCAGCACACTACCCGAAGGATGGACATATTTGAAACACGGACTTGGGGGGAGGGGAACCAAGGGCAACACACGTAACCTAAACATCTGTACCCCATAATATGCTGAAATAAAAAAAAAAAAGGAAAAAAAAATATCTATGAAAGGGATTTGGAACAAAGATTTCATAGAGTTAGCCTATGGTAATTTGAAACTTAACTGTGAAGTGATTCTGATGTATATAGCACATTAACCTGCAAGAGAAAATGTATTTTGTTTCCTCTTTTAAAAAGTCATTTTAAATATTTGGCTCACCCCACTACAGAGAATAGTTACTGGGAATGCATAAGTTACTGTTTAATAGGTACATAATTTTACAATCAGTCCCAGCCATCTGCTCCCTCCTTTAATTATGAATTCAAGAAGGACATAATTCACTACACATGGTACAAAGGGCTGATGGAAAGGATTTAAGTATTATCTGTAGATTCTTTCTAAAATATTTATGTTCAAGATAACACAGTTCTCAGACTTAAACCACAAATAAGGAAAATTATTAGCTCACCTTTGAAAAGTAGTAAATGCTTCCAAAAGAACGTTGAAATTGTTGAGAAAAGAAGATTTTTATTAGATCCATGTTTTTGGTCTCCGACTGGCAAAACATTTTTTAATATCAAAATGTGTGACTATAAGCTTGATTTGAATGCTGTTTTCAGTTGGGATTTCTTTTTTCTTTCTTTCTTTCTTTTTAGTGTTTTTAAGGGAGAAGGGATGCCAGGAAACTCTTCTCCATTTGTTTCGCACTATTTCCCCAATGTGAAATTGACAAGAAGTAGTACAAAGCTAATGACAGGGAAAAATGGGAATTAACAACACAGGAAGAGTACTTTTGAGATTTTATTCTGACTAAGATAAATATTTACTGCTTTGTCTTGACTTTCATTTGTCTTGGAGACAGTACAGCTTATACTATAAACTCTCACATGAGGGATTCATTGTCTTTAATACAGTGCGATAACAATCCATACATATATATCTCCAAGATCCTCCTCAGCTTGTAGAGGGAATGGCTGATGAATGGAAATAAAGCCTCATAGAACAAATTGAAGAGAATGGCTTTCCTTTTTTGTGGGAAACATCAGAAATAGGTTTACTGAGCTAATTCCCAAAACAGGACAGCATTTATATACTTTCGGCACCACACTTTGAAGAATTTCACACTTCCATTCTCAAAATTAAGAAAAGTACCACAGAATCTTATATTGTGCATTTTCTTTACATTTCACTCAACAAGGATCACATTTCTCAAATAGGGGTGAGAACAGGAAGGGAGAATCAACATAGTTTTTTAAAGGGTACGCAAAGAAATCTCTTCTATCCTTCTACATGTTTTATCACAGAAAAGAGAAGGTTAGCAGAGTTTTTTGCCAGCGCCACACTCTGTGAGCTAAATTTTCAAAAAAATGGCCTCCAATTGAGACTGCTAACGTCAGAACGCAAGATTTACATCAGTGCTGCTGTGCACGCATCCAGGAAGGGAATCCTAAGTAGTTTTCACTTACTGTCTTTCTCTTAGGTAAATATAAATCTCATTGACTTCTTGTTAGCCAAATAAACAGACAAAACACATTTAATGTTATAAGCTTTAGAGGACACAAAGTAAGCGTAAGGTGTCCTCCATTTTGTTTACTGTGAGATAATAAGGACTGTAGTTTCTTCAAAATGTTCCCCGTTTATCATGATGAATGGAAGAGAAATATCATTAAAACAATAATAAAATTTTGGCCTCACAAACGGAAGAATTTTCAAAATATAAAAATATTCACTGTAAGAAGAATGTGGCAAGAAACAGACATTGGTACTTACGTGTACAAACACTTCTGGTAGAGGAGCATACTGATTCATTTTGTCTAGACAGCAACTTTGCAGAGTGTCTCAAGAGCCTGTTAATAAATTTACTTCCTTTTGACTCAGTAATCTCATTTTGAAGATTCTGTCCTAAAAGGAAAAAAATCTGATGTTCTACCAACATATATGTTACAGGAGAATCTGGAAGCAATATGAGCATTCAACAAAGCGAGTGATCAAATGTATTATGAAGCATCCTTAATGCAATATTATGTAGTCAGTAAAATCATGTTTTCCAAAAGTATTTAAGGATTTAGTTATATGCTCATGAAGAAAATATTAAGAAGACAGGATATAACTATGTAGCACACATCTATACATATATCTTCACACATATTTTACCTATATATGTATTTATGAATATATTATATATATGTATCTATTGTTTTCTAAATATATGTGAAACATTATAGAAACATTACCAGTATATGTATGTTAAATAATCTATTAATTATAACACATTATATATATCAACATATATTTGAATTAGTTAAAAATACTCCCAATATTATTAGTTTTTGTTTCAGGATGGTAGCATTACAAATGCAGGTGAATTTTATTTGTTTTCAATGCTTTTTTGTATTTTCCTCTATTTTTATAATTAGGTGTCATTTTTTTCAGATCAAAACAATAAATGCAAAAAATTTCTGACTTAGTCAACTGGAGTTAAGCCACCATCTCCCACAGTTTAGACCACAGTAGTTTCATAACTTAGAATAACCCAGTTATCACCTCCAACTGAAAAGGACTGGCTCCCAGAACTAGAATTGCCTGCAGCAATGAAGCAGGCAGTAGGGAGTACAGATTTGGATAGAAGTTCAGAAAAAAAATCTAGTCTAGCAAACACAACACCATACCCAGAGACTAACACTAACCACAAGAGAGTGCCAACACAGGCAGGCAATATGGGTAAAGTCCCATACAGAAGGTGCCCTAAAAATGGGCTGAGCAGGACAACTGGGAGGGCTCCAAGAATAGCAGTTTTCAGTGATCAAGCAGACCAGGTGGACCAAGCTGTTCAGAAGATTGTACACAGGCTGCCACATTCCAGCCACTAGGACAGAACTTCAATCTCCAAACATACAGGCCAATAGGAGGAACAAGATAAGACGGCCCTGGAAACAAATAAGGCATTAAATTTCCAGCGGTGTGATTCAAAGTGGGACTTAGTCCCAGGATTCAGGTAGCAGTGGAATATGGTCCCAGAATTAAAACAGTGGAAGTAGGATACAGGTCAGAGAAAATCAGGAAACAAGCACAGCATGAATTGAAATGTAAAGCTAGTTGAGGGTCAGGTGTGAGAAAAGGGGATGGTATTTGCTTTTAGACATACTGTGTTTGAAGGAATAGAAAGAAAAACATGTAGAAATAGCCAACAGACAGTTGACCTAGAAATTAGGTTTATGTGAGAGGTACAACTGGAAAAAAAAAATTTGTAGTCATCAGCACAGAGACAGCACCGACTGTCTGTCTTTGCCCTTTCTGCCCACTCTGTCCCTAAGCAAACTTCACTCTCTAGACTGCATATCCAACCTCACCAGCTGGCTTCAGGTTGGGTTTGGCCCACAGCGGGCAGGGGCAGGGAATTGCAGGGCTGGTAGAAGGAGAAAGCTCTCCCTGCTTCCTCCTCGCTTCCAAGTGTGGTTTCTGACAGTAACTGTGTCCCTCCCTGATGACAGCTCCCACTCAGCAGTTACCTCCTGCTGGGCTCCAGGCCTCAATAGGCTTTTATAAATTTGATTCTCTGTTTTCCTTTAGTCATTGAGGTGGAGATAATTTCCCAATATTGTTATTTTCTAAGCACCACACCACCCCTTTTAATGAGCCCTTAACTCAGCCTCTGTGATCTTTTCATTTAAATTTCTTCATTTGAATAATCTGGGGGTAAATTCAGTTTTCTGACAGTTTTGTGAGTGAATCAGAAGATGGGAAAAATTCTTGTGGGAAATACAAAAGGTACTCACAGAAAGGAAATATTCCTCTTTGATCCAGAGGGTCAGGGACTAAATCTTGATGACTATAAATACTTGGTAATTCAGGGACATGAACAAAGAGTGGTCAGAAATCTTAGGGAAGAAGGATAGTAGAACATCACAGAACTGATGGAAAAAGAGGAGGGTGAAGTGAGTGTTGTGAA
The DNA here is from genome assembly GCF_000956105.1 of Propithecus coquereli. NCBI lineage: Eukaryota > Metazoa > Chordata > Mammalia > Primates > Indriidae > Propithecus > Propithecus coquereli. The sequence goes on from NW_012153507.1 coordinate 993,172, forward strand.
ATGCTGCGGAGGAGCCATGGGGAAGAAGAACAGGAAAATGGCGTTTAATTATCGGTTAGGCATTAATGGCCTTGAAAAAAAAAAAAGAGAGAAAACTTTTGCGTATAAACCATGGAGGGCACATTTTCAGGGGTATGAAAAAGGATTGACTGAAGATGAAATTGGAGCCGAAATATTTGGCAATAAGGAAATACAAATTAGACAATAACTAGAGTATAAGTGAAGGTTTGTTTGGTTTGGTTTGGTTTTCAAAACAGAGAAGAACTAAAAGTGATTAAAGGCAGAGAGAAAGAGAAAGAAAATGGAGGCAGAAAGTTGGTGTGTGGGGGTCACAGTGGAGAGAGGATCCATGGGAAGGCACAGGGCTTAGCTAGAGAAGAAGAAAACACAAATGTGAGTATGGGACACTTCAATTTTTTAGAAAATGTAGGATAATGGTTTTCTCTAAACAAAGGAGAAACTAGAGAGTTAATATCACATAGAAATATTATGCATTCTGTCTTGAAATGAGCTATCGTGGACACCCCTGATGGTGAGGGCCTTGCACTGGGATTAAGTCTCGTCTAACTCGGAAGTTCAGCACCTGGGACAGCTCGAAGCAGGAGGTGTGCTTAGATCAGTGGTATCATCCTGAACTCAAATGGTAAATCAGAAAATGTGAACACATATCTCAAGTGTACAGTACTTAGAATTTTTATTAATATTTGCATGACATTCTGTGATACACTAATTTCCATATCTGGTTTATAAATTCAATTTATTTCCATACTTGGCTGAGTGGCATATATACCTGGAAAGATGCCCTGTAAAATATATAGAGATGCCAGTAGAAAAAGTGTTTCCCCACTGCTTCTATTAAATCATACATTTTTTCAATTCCATCCATCAGTATAAATAATTATGAAATCAATTTAGTAAATTTTTATCTTTCTTGTTGGAAATCAGGTCTTACAAAACAACATATTATTCTATTTAAAACATAGGTTTAAAACCTACCCACCAAAGCTCTTCATTTGGGAGATTTTAAAGGAGATTAGAAAATTCTGTTTCCATGCATTTCATGTCATCAAAATGTTTGTACCTCCAAAATATCCTGAATTAAAAAAAAAAAGAAAATAATTCTGTTTCCAGATATGTAGACTTCAGAGTTTGTAGGTGAAATGCTTAGAATTGTTTTTGTCAACAAAACTACGTAATCGTGGGCATATTTCCAATATCCATTTTCAAAATTCTCTTGTCATAACATAAGATTCTTTGAACAAATATTCATTTTCTTGCTCTTTGTTAAAATATTACCTTTGGCTTGCAGAGACAGATTATGTCTTTATTTTTAAAAATATACATCTTCCAGGTAATATACCTCCTCATTCCCAGAAAGGTCAGCAAATTTAGAACACTTGTTTGTTTCTTTTAAAGAAATCTTTTTTTTTTTAAGTTGTCAGGTCCTTTCAGTGCTTGCTATGAAACCAGCAAATTGCTGTAGCTAAAAAAGACTTTCATGGTCATTCGTACTTGTGTTAAAAATAAAATACAAAGTGTTCTGCTACTTAAAAGTCTAGTTTTTAACAAAATTAACTACATTCATAACATTTGAAAGTGGTATGATTTTCATTTTCAAATATTCTTTACCCATAATACAATGATTAAATTTCAGTTGTGAGAATACCTCTATAACCATAACCAAGAAGCGTTTTATTTACAATTCCAAACAAATCAGCAGTTTTATCAGTCATTACATGTATATACTTAGCTAATAAAACATTTTTTATTTAAGGAAGTCATTTATATTGAGAATATATATTCTATCAGACATCTTTCTTTGGTTGCTCACAAAAAGAAACAATCTAGCAAGCACCAGACATCGAATGTTAGAAAAACTTGTACATTTCATCCAGCTATATAGCAAACCTCCCAAATACATAAAATACATTTTAACATGTTTCTTTATTTAATAAATAAAGTAACAAAGTAGTAAATAAGGTTTCTCATGCATCTTTCAATAGTATTTTCTGACAAGAAGTATGTTTTTTAGTTTGTCCCCATATTAATTCCCACGTAATATTTCAACTACTTTTTACCAGAGCAAGAACAAATGTTTTCCTAATAGTACGTGGCATTTTATCTTTCACTATTAAGAAACCTCGAAATTGTCATCTAAACTTTTATTATACTTGATTAAATTTTGTAAAGTAATGGATTATCATATAATCCTAAACATTGCTGAAAAAATGATCTTCTTTCAAATGCTTGGTTTTTCAACATCTTTCTCTCATGTTGGCTTTATACTATGATTACTTAATATTGCAGGGCTAAAAAAACCATTTAGGACAAGATTCATCCTTAATGATACTGAATGTAATTCAAATTTCAAATAGTCTCCTTAATAATTTCAATTTATTTTTACCAACATCTCAAATCTTATTAGTTTGTTGTTTTGAACCCACCATGTATCTAAAGAAAAGCAATTTTCAGTTTTAGAAGCGTTAGTTTTGCAATTTTCTTGTTGTTTATTTGCTCTTGCATTATAAGTAATATCTTCAAGCTAAAATTTCTTCCCAGGAATCTTTTTTGAACCATTTGTTCACTTTGAGAGGTTTAGTTTCCTCAAAACTAACTAACATAATCTGCAAATTCAACTAACTAGGCACAAAGAAACTGTAACAATCACAATATATATTTAAATCAAATGAATGTACAAAGGACTCATGGTAACATCTTTGTTTTGGGACACCTACACCGCTGTCAGGATAACTTACAATAGGTTGCCATATGACACACACGCCTGCTGAGGGTGCCGGTGTCAAGTATTTGATTAAATATTAGCAAATCCTAATGGATAACCTTGGTCACCCCATTTTGGGTACCACTGGTATAAAAGACCCCTTGAATTCCATCTCATTATGGTGACTGCATTTGCATAAATGCTAAAATGGCTCACCTATAGTCAAGATTCACTGAAACCCAGGGACTTTAAAAAACTCTTCTAAACATAAGAATTTTTAAAATTAGCCACCAAATGAGTTGCAATATGGCAAATTAAAACTATGCATATACATAAACATAAATCCAGTATTTTGAAGAGTAGGCAAATAATATTTTCATTGTTAATAAGAGATATTTTGCATACAAGACTGACAGCTCCAAATTTGGGGAAAATTGTATCAGAATCACATACTTTAGTAAGAAAACCATTTTCATAATTATAACTTATTTTATTATACTTTTCCTCCAATTTTCTTTACCATTAAGAAACACCTTTAATGATTGTATGAGATAGCTGTTCATTTCTTTTGTTCTTTATTTAAAGTAACAGGCTCTAATCCAAACCAAAATACTCAGTTACAACTAGAAGACATTTTAAGTGTGATTTTTTTACTTTCGTGTGTTAAAGAGTAAATCGAGGCATAATTAAATGTTAAAGAGTTTGTTTGAGCAAACAGCAATTCATGAATTGGGCAGCTCCAGACAAGAAGTGCTTTAGGAGCTTGACTGAGGAAATGCAAAGGGGAAGATTTATAGAACAAACATGAAAGTAAAGCAAACACAGTATTTGATCAGTTACTATTATCCAGTTGCCTTATTTGGTCTATCCTAGTTATATAATTATAAGTTAGTTGGCTATTTCTGATTGGTTGAGCTTAAGTTCTGTTTTTCTTTAATATAGGCATTTACAAGAAATAGCTCAAGTTCTGCTTATGTTTGTATATCAAACAAGTTCACTTTTGAAGCTTAACTGGCTTTGCTTGCTCAGAGATTCTTCAGACGTGTCTCCATTTTAATTTACTTCAACACACCACGCAACTGTGCTATGGTCTGAATGTTTGTGTACCTGCAATATTCTTATGTTGAAACCTAATCTCCCACAGTAATCATATTAAGAGGTGGCGCCTTTGGGAGGTGATTAGATCTTGAGAGTTCTGCCCTCATGATGGGATTCGTGCCCTTATAAAAGGGCTTGAGGGAGCCTGTTTGCCCCTTTTTGTGCCCATTCTGCCATGTGAGGATGCAGCAAGAAGGGCCCCATATTTGAAACATGGAACAAGAATCTGCTGGTGCCTTGATCTTGGACTTCGCAAACTCCAAAACTGTGAGCGATGAATTTATATTGTGTATAAATTACCCAGTCTAAGAAATTTGTTATAATAGCCCAAACTGACTAAGACAAACTGTATCATGGTAGCTGACAAAAGTGTACATTACTGTTTGTACACTTAAAGAGTTAAAAGTGCAAAGCTTTCTTCTAAAGAGGTATTCATTTGCTACTTCAGTTATATTGTGAAAATATTTCTAAAATGTATTAAAATTTGTATGCATCCCCTAGTAAATCAATATGTACAAAATAGAAAATGCAATATTTGCAAAAGGCTCTTACATGAATGATACAGAGAAGTCTACCACCTCTAGGAAAACTGGTTGTGTAATTAGTCTAATTATGCCTAAGCACTGGCTCCCCAGATTTGCACAGGTGTTTCTACTAACTTAGGTTCAGTACTTATTGAAAACTAAAAGCCTAATTACTCATTCATTCAGTCACACTATCATATTGATCACCTTTGTGAGCAGCATAAAGAAAACACTTTACTTCACACATTTTAGTCTTTACATTTTAGGCAATGATATCCAGGCACCTTACAACATTAGTTATACCCACTTAGATTAAATTCATAGGGATCAAGACATAGGGCAGACTCTTTTGTGGCTTGCTCTTGTGCCTCCATAGCCAAGTAGGCTTTAAAAGGTCTAATGACAGGCAAGCATACATTGAGTTAAATCACTGGAAAGCCTGAGGAAGTGGGCACCTTAGAGGTTAGGTAGTTAGGAGTCAGTAAGTTCTCCTAAGATCCTCTCCCTCAGTGCTGGATAAAGGGAAATTTGTCAGCAACTTTTCCCTATGATCTCTGTAAAAGAAAAATTGAGTTACAGCATGACAATCTGTGTCTGCCTTTGATAAAATATAACTAATAAAATATTAATACAGTGTCATAACCTAAAATTTTGATAGCTAAAAGTCAGATTATTTTCAGTACATTATGCATTCCTAGCTTTCAGTTGAGAAGTTTGTGGAAAAAGAACAATGTATAAAATAGTCTTTTCTTCATATTGTTTTGATCAAGAATCTCTAATGAATTATAAAAGTTCATACAAGTTATAGTAAAGTTTAAAAAGAGATTTAATTTTTATGATGGATCTGTTCCAGGAGTCCGGTGCTGTCTTAGTCTATCTGTGTTGCTATAAAGGAATACCTGATGCTGGTAATTTATAAAGATAAGGCGTTTATTTGGCTCAATGTTTTTCAGGCTGTACAAGAAGTATGGTGCCACCATCTGCATCTAGCGAGGGCCTCAAGCTGCTTCCATTTATGGCAGAAGGGGAAGAATAGGAGCAGGTGTGTGCAGAGACCCTAGAGACCACACAGGAAGCAACGGCGGGGGGCGGGGGGTTGACAGTCTTTTTTTAACAACCAGCTTTTGCAGGAACTGATAGAGTGAAAACTCACTCATACCCCCCACCCAGGGAAGGCATTAATCTGTTCATGAGGAATCTGCCCCCATAACCCAAACACTTCCCATCAGACCCCACTTCCAACTTTGAGGATCGTATTTCAATGTGAAGTTTGGAGGGTCAAATATTCAAACTATAGCATATGCCTATCCTCAAGATAGGTGATTTGCCAGGACTCACAGAACTCAACAGCAGATTATACTCATGGCTAAGGTTTGTTTCAGCAAAGAATATACAGTAAAAGCAGAAGGAAAAAGATATTCAGTGAGCAGAGTTCAGAGAGGTCAGGCACAAGGCTTCCAAGTTCTTCCCCACCTAGCGCCACACAGGATGTGCTTTCTCTACAGCATCAAACCACACAGACATGTGCAGAATGTCTCTGCCCAGGAAAGCCCCATTTGAGTCTCAGGATCCAAGGCTTTTATGAAGAGTTGGTCACATAGGCACATTCCACTGTGTAACCAGCCATGGCAACTGAAACATGTCAGGACCACAACAATGAAATCAGATGCACATCATCATTCTTGATGTTTGTGCAAATCAATTTGAACACACTGGTGTATCTCAATCCCTTGCTCCTAGTGTACATAGCAAAAGCATCAATTGTTAACATAAAGAATCTTCCCATGGTCACACTGACCAAGTATAGATAATGGTCTAGGTTCCCTAGGAGCCATGCAAGGACTGAAAGACTGGGCCTGATGTATTAACTCTTTCCTCACAGGATACTAATAATTTTAGATTATCCCCTCAGTTGAAACTTCACATTCTGAAAAACGTTGGAAATAAGACTACAAGCCCTGTTGTGGGGCTTGCAATGGACAGAAGTCAGCCTCCTCCTTATTTCTAATTGTAGATTTTTATTGTTCATAAAAAAATATTTCCCCTATGAATCAAGAGCAATATATTTGAAACAGATATTTATCAACTATCAAAAAATAAAAACATATATTCCAAGCACGACTGAATAAAACCACAAAAAAAATAAAAATGGTTAATACTGAAAGTCAAATAATATTGGTGGATTTCGTTTTGGTGGGATCTTTGTTCTTTTCCAAATGTAAGTAACATGAGTTTGGTAGATAATTCATTTTGAAAGTGTAAAGTCATTTTATAAATCGAATACTAAATCATCATTCCACTTCCAGTGTAACTATGACACCTATTTCATTTCACAATTACTATCTTGTCACCAATCCTAGCCATTGCTTATTTCTATCTTTTTCCACAACAAAAGAACATAACATTTAAGAGGTATCCCATTATTTCTCTCCTCAGTGCCCTGTGTACACAATTTCATTGCAAAATATAACATGTACTTTATTTTATTAGACTGGTTTGATGTCAGCCTCCCTACTATGCTGTCATCTCCCCTGAGGCAATAAACACGCCTTTTATTTTGGAACTTCAACATCTAGTGCAGTATCTGGTACATGGCATGTAATCAACAGTACATGTTGAATGAATCCTGATTTAAGAAAATTAATCACAGAGATTTTTAACACATTGGAAGAGTTCTGCTACCATGTAAAGTTAAGTGTCATTTATGTTGAAACTTAGACTTTTAACAAAAATAGATTTCTAAAGAGTTTGTGAAGTAAATCTGGTCCCTAATACCTCTTCTACCATTTCTCAAAAACATACTCTTGTTTAAAATAAAATCCCCTTGGAAATCAACCATCATCAAGAAAACCTGTCCAAGTGCTCAGGTTAAATTTGTGCTGTCTCAGAAATAGCAGTCAGCTTTCATAAAAGGCACTGCCAACATATGTAATGGATAAGAAACTGTGGATTGATGCCTTTGAGCAAAGAAATTAATTGAATGCACTTCTGTGTTCTCCCTGATTGACTGGATAGAGCTAACAACTTACAAGGTAAGAAAACATATGGCCAAGAGAAAAAAGAAGCCACAGTTAACGAATACTTCTGGTAAAGGTCCTGTGATGTGTAGAGGAAATTTATGTGGCTCAAAGAAGAATATGAAATGAAATTAATCTCCTGAAAGTAACTTTAAGAAATACTTTAAAAGATTTACAAGTTTTCCTTCACAAAACTAATTCAAACTTCAACCTCTGTTCAAATATTGCAAGTTGATTATGTATGACTGTCTAAAAACTATCCCCAGAGATCTTGCTATTATTCCACAATGTGATAGCATTGTGTGAACCAACCCAGCACACCTTGAAATCAGATGCTCAGAGTGCATGATAACAGGACAATTTGTGTATATGATTCATGCAGGGAAAGAGGATATCTTTGTCCCAAAGAAATGATCACAGTGCAAAGAAGTTAAGACAGCTTCCTTCAGGCACAGATGGCCTTAGTATACTTCCCTCCATATCCAGCAATTAGGCATTATGCCAGAATTTGAGTATCTGTAATCCCTAAGCCAAAAGGGGTATAATTTAGGATGTAAGACAGAGAAGGAGTCCTCATCAATGTAATGGTATTTCCTTACTTTTCTTTGTTCATTTTCCTTAGATCTATGTCTTTTACATTCACTCTGTTTTGTTCCCCTCCTTGCCCCAACTTGCTGTCCACTTTCCAATGTGTCATTCAACAGCATTTATTGAACATCTACTATACTGTTCTATACATGGAAGATAGAATGTGAAATACTTGAAAGGATAAGGAAAATATGCCTTCTATAGTACCTGAAATCCTGTTCTCCAAGGTGCTCATACAAGTCAGAGAATGGAAGAAATGAAGAAACTCACATTAGGTAATAAAACAAAAAATATGACGGATTTTATAAATGAAATAAAAACTAGCTACTACAGTAAAGAAAAAGAAAAAAGAGAGAAGATAGAAAACCTCAAGAAACAAGAAAGGAGATTACCAAACAGGAAATTCAAATAAAAAGAAAATAATAGGCATAATTGCCTGTTAATAAATTACAAAATTTCCATAAAATAGATGATATTCTGGAAAAGAAAATGGACTCAAAGTAGGTGAATTCTGATCCTAACTATAACATTTGAAAATTTTGAAAAAGTTGTCAGGAGCTGAATTCCATGAAAGGTGTCATAACCAAGCAATTCCAAATGGCCAATATTTTAAACTTCTTTGGAAGAGGTCATTTCCCCACTATGTGAAATATTGCTGAGAATAAGAATATGAATTATTCCTAATTCACACCCTAATAATGCATAGCCTTGATACAAAAAAAGCTCTATATGTAATCACAAAAAAATTAATAAGACAAAAACTGATAGTTTGACTACAAGAAGTAAAATTATCTCAAAAACACCATCTATATAATTAATATGTAAAGTATAAACTGGAGATAATATTTGGTGGATATAGGAGACAAATATAGTGAATATATAAAAAGCTTTTACAAATCATTATGAAAACAGCTGGCAAATAACATGATTAGACAGCACCAAAAGTGTTGTGATTAAACTTGTACAATCAGAGTATAAATCCGATTTCAAAAAATTAAAATATGTACAAAGAGTGTGTCTGCATAGAAATAAGTCTTGCAACAGAGGATACTAGAAGCTGGGAAGGGTAGGGGATAAGGAGGGATTAGGGAGATACTTGTTACAGGATACAAAATTATAGTTAGATAGGAGGAATAAATTCTAGTGTTCTATAGCACTGTAAGATGACTATTGTTAACAATAATATATTATAAATTAATAGTTTCAAGTAGCTATTCAGCGGATATTGAATATTCCCAACACAAAGAAATGATAAATATTTGAGATGATGGAAATTCAAATTATGCTGATCTGATCACTATACATTATATGTATCACAACAGCACTATGTACCCCATAAATATATATAATTACTATGTGTCAATTAAAAAATGTTTTAATTTTTTAAAAAATTTCAAAGAGAAAGAAATGTCTCATAAAATATATATCAAGAATATTAACACTGTCCCATTTTTGGATGGAATTACTTGCTCTCATTTTTTTTTTATTTTTCACATTTTTCTACAAAGAAAATGAATTATTTTCATACTCAGATATTATAGTAATGTTGGGGCTCAGAACATGATACCCCAAAATATGGTGCCTTGGCATGTTGAGTCCTTTGAAGTGAAGGAAATTGAAAGAGCCTCAGAATCAAGGTATTTCTGATCTTTCCTGCACACCTATCTCCTGCCTCTTTTTCTCCCTGGAAGCAAGTCACAGAAACAAGAATTCTTCTTCCTCAAGTTGGGTCATAGAAACTAGAACCCCTTTCTCCAAAACCAAGCCATAAAACCTAGAAAAGAGACTCTCTTCCTTCTTCCTTCTGTCTTGAAGATCCTCACTCCAGAGGGTTCCTGCCCCATACCTGGGAGGAAGGAATGCTTCATAGAGGCCGACAATCTGAACATACAGACCTTGCTGGGTTTCACACCTGTCTTATTACCACTAGATCATGCCTTTTTGTCCAATCACATTTCTACAAGGCTGTCCATTCTTCATCAAACCTAAGCATAAAAATAGACAGTTTTCTCTGGGTCTTTGGGTCTTCATTTCTGAAGTCTCCCCTATCACATAAAACTTTGATTAAATATATTTGTTATGCTTTTTTCTTGTTAACCTGTCTTTTGTTATAGGAGTGTTGGCTGTGACCCTTACGATGGGTGAAGAAAAGTGTCACACTTTTCCACTCCTACAGTAACAAAATACAATAATAATAAGGGATTTAATTTGAGAAGTGAAATGGGGGGGAGATCCTAATTATAAAACTTGAGAGAATTGTGGCAATTCCTCTGGGATTCACAGGTGAAGGGTTGACTGTAATTTTTCAAAGATAATTGAGGAACAGTTTTACACGAGAGCCAAGGGAGCTCACCGGACAGCTTATACAAAGACACTCCTGCTCCATTGATCTGAGTCCCTGAACTTTTCCCACTCTCATTTTAATATCCTAGTTTTTTAAATCTAGGGAAGAATAATTTTTACTTCAACATTTGCCATCCAACACTAATATTTCAGACTAACATAAAAAGTAAAATGCAAGGAAGAAAAACAAGTCAGATATATATGATCTGCTGCAAATAGAAAGAAAACTAAAAGTGGCTTGCTAACGAATGAGACTTCCTAGAGTGAGAGGCATTGTGAGCAAGTCTGTCATTAACAAATCTGGAAAGAGAGCTGGATGTTAATCCTGTGGGCTTGTCAAGTTTTCATTTTCTCTGTGTGCTTTTTTCTTCCACTGTTAAGTCTCCTCTGATTCCAAAGGTATGAAGAAAGAAAACAAATTACCAAGAGAAAATGAGAATGGTGCTAAGAATGCTTTGTCCTCTGATTTTGATTAGTGGTTTTATGTGACTCAGTTATTTTTAGCTATTGGCTTAAAGATACTGGCTTCACTTACATAATTCTCATTGAACATAGTTTTCCTTTTTGTTTGTAGTGCTTTAGACATATTATAGGATATACAACTTGATAGTTTATGTTGGAAAATTCATATGATATTGATTTTATATATAAAATAAGCAAGATCAAATCAGCCAAAAATTTGCCTTAAGGTAATCAAATTATATCTCATGATTTAGACTACAAAATAATGATGCTTTATTCCATGAATCAGTTAATTCCTACAACTGCCAAGTTATTAATCAAAATGAGAATTTTTAAAATCAAACATGATTCCTAGCTTTTATACAACTAGCATAAACATTATTTTAGAAGCTAATGAGTTTCGTTGGCCCAGCTATTATGTAAATTTTTTATTGCCAGATGTAGCTAAATATTTCTTAGTTATCATTTTGAGCACAAATATAAATCAGGGGAAATTTGCAAACACTAACCTTAATAAACAACTGTTTGAAACAATTTCTTCACTAAAAGTTATACAATTAATGTAATTTAATTTTAAGCAGAAATAAATGAAAAATAAAAATAAGGTCTGCACTCTATTTCAGAAACAGCAATTACTAAATTTCCAGGTAGGAGAAACAGAAAATACACTAGAGCAAAAATAGAAAGCATTTTCTGGAAACTTTGGTGGTGATATTATTATTAAAATCTTTACAAATTCTTGACATCAACATACTGGGAAACAATAATTTTCTCTATTTGCACCCTGGAGGATAAGAGGTGCGCAATGTTATTGCATCCTGCATAGCATGATTACAAATCACAGACTGTCAAAATCAAGATTGCAGACTGCAAATAAAAAACAGGGGCACCTTGAAGTACAGCCTGAGAGATTTACATCAGAAGATCCTACATCCTGATTATGTTACTAAGAGGGAAACCTATTGGTTTGAATAAATTTTAAAATTATCTCTTCTGGACAAACTTGTCTGCATGAGGCTCAGAAAAACAAACAATAAATACAATTGAGATTATTCAGTGCTCTTTTTGTTATTATATTTATTTATTACACTCTTACCAAAATTTGAACCACAATTTCACACAAAAAAAGTCCTTCTAATCCTGTCAGTAACTTGCTGAGCTATATTCAGCATTTATCTGAACATCATGAGACTACTAGACTTCTACACATGCATCAATGTGTGAAACTGTGAAGAATACAGTGAAATGGAAAATATGGTCCCAGAGAGCCTTGATATACTCAGTAAAATCTTCATCTGGTGCCAGAGCATCTGATAACAACATTTGATAAAGCAGGGACTGCCGGGAAACACGGAGGTGGTTTTTATCCTCTTTTCCTTTCTTTCACAAACTTCTCCAAACCTGGAAGTTGGAAAGACACACTCTAAGGGCAGGCACCTTAATGACTTTAACAATGTAGAAAAACATTTCAAGAACACTTTAAAAAACATTCGGACATTGGGATAAGATACCCAGTGATAACTAAGCTCACTTTCTGTTTCTAACGAGTATGGAGTTTGAAAGTTTGCATATCTCTTATATAGACATGTCTAGTAGACAAAAATAACATGTCTCACATATATCTACAGGCAAGTTTTCTGTACCATTTTTAAGAAACAGTGTTGGCAAAGGATAGCTTCCTATAAAAAGCATATAGATCAGGTATTTTTCAAGGTCCAATCTGATTTTGACAAGACCAGATTATCCTCAACCATATAATTGCAAGAAAATGTTTTATGCTGTTAGAATCATCATAGTGATTCTATATTTGGAAGAGAATATAGAATTACTTGGTCCATGTCAATGCTTCTCAAATTAGGATTCGTCTATATATCTCAGGTCTGTAATTCAATGGTAATCTGAAAAGGATATTCTTAACCATCTGAATGAGTACCTTATACTGGCCATGCAACTGAAAAATCTTGAATTACAATTGTGTTTTCAATCATGTAAAGGTCAAAAACTATTATTTTAATTTCTTGAGCCAATAGGAAGAGAATCACGTCAGTTTATTTAATGGTCAAAACGTTAGGACACCTAGCAGTTTAAATAGAGAAAAGAAATGAAAGAATTGAGTTACTACACAATATAGGTAAGGAAAAATCAAAAGAATTCCTGTATTAATCATCAGTACCATATTTATGTGGCTTACAGCAATTTAGTTTCAGCAAAATTATATCACTTATAACGTGAAATTGTTTAAATAAATCCGAGGTATCAAAAACCCAAGAAACCAAATCACCCATCATACATATGAGAATTCATTGAGGAGAGAAGATTCTTTGAAAGAAGTATATAGAAGAAAATGCCTTAATGTTTCTCCTCCACTCCATGGCATTCTCCCAGTACAATTAAAAAGCACATTAAGAGAGTCCCACTGTGACAGTAGGGGCAATATTTTCCAGAATGCAAAATTGGCCACTTATTTCCCAATTAGGTGGTAGATGAGTGACAAAACCCCATCTCCTCACTGACAGATTAGAGCAGAGCACTGGAGATTTCTCTCAGGTTTGGGGTGAAAGGAGACAGGTGCTTGGCACTGGCCAGGATGCTCTGAATGTTAGAGATTGGTTGGTATTCCCCTGATGGCTGAATAGGGGTGATGGCATAATCTGGAAAAACCTGAAAATATCTACAGCTTGACAGAATGAAGGTGATGAACTTTCCCAGGGACCCAGTGGACACAGAAGTTAATATGGCTAGGATGATACTGAAAAAATCCTGCTAAAAACACCATGGGGTGGAGTTCATCAAGTAGAAGTTGGGAGTTCTTTGGAGCACACATTATCAACATTAGGGGATGCCACTGTGTTGGTCCCTGTAGTATATCCCCAAAAGGTTTATAAAGTGCCCCACAGGGGGGAAAAGAAAGAAAATATGTGGATTCTGCCACAACAGATGGCACTTATGACCAGATTTCAATAGAACAAGTCAATAAGACTGTTCTTTCCTTCTAAACACCTTTCCTCATGTCCCAGACCCAGAGGAAGTAGGAGGTGAGGAGCAGGGAAAAATAGAATAGACCCATTCTGTTCTCTACCAGCGCTACAGTGTTGCAGTTCAGGACTAAACCAGAGAAGGATGCAAAATATTAAACAAGAAACTGAAATTTTTATTTAGCTTTGAATTGGATATATACATATATATGTGTATTTCCCTTCAGACCCATTGAAGAACATTTTAAACACTAAATAATTTTTAAATAATTTTAAGTAATTTCAAAATTACGGAAAAGTTCCAAGTACAATAGAAATCATTTTTTCCTGAATCATTTGAACGTAAATTGCTGATACAATCACCTATCATCCTCCAATACTTTAGCATGCTATTTCTATGAACATGGACTTTTCCTACATAACTATACTACAGCCTTCAAAATTGGGAAATTAATACCGATACATTGCTAGCATCAAATCCTCCACTAATTTTTTTCTGTCATCCCAATAATGTATTTGCAGCAAAAAATCTAATCCAGGAACACACATTGCATTTAGCTGTCATGTCTCTCTGATGCCCTTCTGTCTAGTAGAGTTTCTTAGTCTACCTCGGCTTTCATAACCTTGACACTTGAAAATTATAGGCCAGTTATTCTCTAGAATGACCCACAATTTGGGTTTGTCTCATGTTTGCTCATGATGAGATTCAGGTTATGTATCTTTGGCAGGAATATCACAGAAAAGATATATTTTTCTCTGTATACCCTGGTACATGATTTCAATTTGTCCCATTACTGTGATGTTTCCTTTAGCCATTTGATTAAGACTGGATTTTCTGGTAACTAAAAAAAATGGAATTATTTTAATATATGAAAATGACTGAAAAATTATGCCCACTACGCCATCAAAAGGCTGAGAAAAAAAATTCTACAGGGTCTATTTAAAGGCAATAATGAAGGCTAGAATAAAGTCATATCTATTTGTACTCTGTAGATGCAAACAAAAACAAATCAAGACAAATAAAAGCTAATCAAGCTGAAAACAGGAGATATTTGTCCTATATTATATATTGTTTTATGTAACATTTAAGTAACATTAGTAATATTATAATAAAAATAATGTTAAATACTGAAATCCATGAGAACATGTCTTCACAGGTCCACACATAACCTGAGTTTGGTGGGGAAAAAAATTATTTAAAGCTGTTCATATTGCATAAAATATATTAAGTTCTGAAAGGTGGAAGGATTAGTTTTTTAGTAGCAAATCCAAAAGCCAAACTAAATCTCAACAGCTCAAAGACTTGTTCTCATTCACCCAAAAGGCAATATTCCCATTGTGCCAAATCCCCTCTTTTCTCTACCTTCTAAAGTTGGGGTGGGTAGTAATAATAATCACACTTTAATAATAACAACATGTGTTGGCTACATAGTGTGTGTCAAGAATTAGCCTAAGTATTGTGTATGTATTAATATATTTCATTTCCTACTTACAACAATCTGAAGAAAGTCCTGTGGGTATCCTAACCTAAAATATAAGGAAACTGAGGCATGAAAACAAAAAATAAATTTCCCCCACAGCTGCATGTTCTAAGTGGTGAAGTCATTACAGGAATAGTCAGTGTTCTTAATCGCCACAACACACCTCCCCTCTGCCTGCCCTATTGGATTCTGCTCTGATAGTTCTAACCGCTCTGTGTTGAAATTATTTGTGTGGGTTATATTTTTTTTCACATTTCTCTCTCACCAGAGTACAAATTCCTCAAGTATAGGAATTGTCTTCTTTATTTTTTTACTTGCCTAATGTTGGACACAAGGAAGGAGTCAATAAATATTGTAACTGAATTAATTAATTCAGTTAATTGAATGAAACAGAGGAGAAAACAATGCTAAATGCAGAAATCAATATGTTAGAAGTATAAAACTCTAACCATGATAATAAAAGATTTTAACTTATGACTAAGTCTAAAGGGCCTAGATTATTACAAATGAAGACACAAATTTCTAAATCCTCTGCAGGAGATTAGTAAGGGCCTGAATCAGGGGATGGAAATGTTAAAGTTCACAAAACAGATACAGAAACAGTGGCAATAAGAAATAAACAATACGAAGAATGAGATGGTGAAATGACAACAGGGCTCAGAATTAAGTCTAATGATTGGTCTTCCATCGCTCAGAATCAAGTTGGAGGAAAACTAAATAGTTCCAAGGACTCTAGCCATGATTCCAGTCATTAATAAATGCACTATTAGAATGTTGGGGAACACAAATATAAGATAAATAAGCCTATTTGTTTTAATAACATGAATTAAAAATATAGTTAATCAAAATATGCAATCATATCAGTTGGTAATTTTGCCTAGACTGATCTAATTAGTTGGCTGATTAAATTGACCTGGAAAATTTTTAGATGAACATTTGTGCTCACAAATATAGTCTAAATCGACCGACCAAAGAACTACTATTTATTGAATATATCTATGGACTGGCACATCTATTAAATAAATTAACATGTATTTGGGGGAATTTGTGGCTTTCAGCAGGTGTTTGGCTACTGGCAATAAATAATTATATTACTAGTAAATGTTCTGCACCGTTACTGCTTTATTTACCTGCTAATATAAAAAATGTATCAAGGATGAAAGAATCATTATTGCATTACAGTAAAACTATGATTAAAAAGCAAACTTTAAAATGCCCAGTTTAAAATCCTACTGGCAAACAGTGTGGAAGTGTGTTGAATACTGTTCTAAATAGCATTGCTAATGTGGCTGAAAGAAGGAAATGAATTGAGCTATTAAAAGTTAGAGAAATGAACAAGAAACAGAAAGCAGGTCACATAAACTAAAATGGTCCATTGAGGAGCTTGTCACAGAACACATGAAGACTGGCTATAAAAATAAAAACCTTTGACAATGCTGATTAAGTCTAAAGACAAAATAAATAACATGGGAAAATAGAGTCTATATTATTAGATGGCTTTCAAAAAAAGCAAAGGGGGCCACATTTTCTGCAATTGAATTGTTATGTCAGAGGTTTGCAGGTTTGGGGTTGGGGCAAGCAAAGTAACTGCCGTATGATCTGACCACCTGGTAAAGTTCAAGCAGCCACAGCAATGCAGATCTGAGGACCCTGTTCCGGTGGCTCACTAGTTGGTAAAGACTAATTAGTGAGGACAATCAAGAACAGAGATTTAACGTGAAGCTTGGTCAAGCTCTGTATCATTTTTACTAAAGTGACAACAGTTTCACATAGAAGAATAAATTTCACCATTCTATCCCATCCACACCAACACCTTCAGTAGAATTAAGAAGATTTGTTTTTCCATGGAAGATATATGAGAGTGTGTGTTGTTTTTCCTTTGAAAGTACCTGCCTTTGATGACAGGGCTCATGCCTTTCTTTAAGACTGATGACAGCCCCAGGCATTGGCATAGGCAGGTATCTCCTATAAATATTTGAGTGATTCTCCTGGTCCTTGAATTATTGCTACTGGATGAAAAGGAAATATTGATGTCTAGAGCTTTCCCCAGAAATCCCTGAAAGGCAATGGCTCCTCCAGAGAAGTCTATCTGGCTCTAACATAGAGCTTCATGTCCCTATTATTCAGCACTGAAAAGCAGAATGTGAAAACGCTGAAGGGAGGGCAGGGGCCACCATTTCTATATTGTCAGTTCACAAGGTATCGGAAGCGCACGTAAGGACCATATTGTACAAGACTGAAATTTCAAGCCTCTGACTCCACATTTCATCTAAGGAGCTATGCCTGATGGCTCTAGCTCTTAACTGGCTGTAAGAGAAAAGCAGCTACTCATTTATTTTAGTTTTCATGAAATGATAAGTAAACCCAGTTAGGTTAGCATTTTCTTTTTTGATTTTGGTGTCTAGGAAGATTTAAAAAACACAATCTACAAGGAGCTAATAATTGTCTCAAGAATATTGTTTTTAAATATGCTGAAAACAGCAAAATATGCACCACTTTTTGCATGCATTTTTAAATTTACATACTATGTAAATGATTCATGCTGCTCAATGGTTCTGCAATATGCTTTTTGCATTCGGTATTATCTCTGAAATCTGCCCATGTTGATATGTGGCTTGACAACAGGGCAAGACCATCTTTACTGAAAGATATCTGGGTATCATAATTCCAAACCAAGAAACTCACCTGAAAAACAAAGATAATCAAATGCCGAAATCCTGAAGCAAGTGCTGAAGTGAGATGTGCCACCTGAAACCTTCCCAATCATCATATAATAGTTATTACCAGCTGATCAGCTGCACTCTGAGCCTGTGCTTTCCTAATATGGGACAGAAATAATCTGAGGTTTTTCAGCTTTAAAAGACCTCCTTGGAACTTTATCCATCAACATTTACATGCTGTGCTGGATTGGGCTGTGTCTGGCAATAAAAGCCTCCACTCAGCACTCAAGTTTGGATCTCTGAGTTTTTATTTTCTAGCTCTAGTTTATTCTACATACTGTATAATATTCCATTACATGAACTGTCAAAAACTTATTTCTCTATTTGCCTATTTATAGATATTTGGGGTTTTTGATTTTTCTATTTTTTTCTTATTACTATGACAACACCATATTGAAAGCTATTGTTCATATCATCCTGTGTATAACTCTGCAATGATGTCATGATAAAATCAGACACAGCCAAAAGAAATTTGTGTCAGTTATTTCCTTAAATACTCAGCTAATAGTAATGTTTTGCTCTCTTAAACAATCACTCCTAACCTCTTTACAAATCTTCAATATCACACTCACCTTTGCTCCTCTGGATAAATATGGTGAGTCACCTTGTTTTCAAGTGTATATGGTTCACCTCTTGTCAAATGTATGTCTTCAGTTTTCTCTTTCTTTTTTTCTTTTTTTTTTTTTCTTTTTTCCTAGTGTAACCAGAGTCTAGGAGTTTTCTCTTTCAATCTTTTGTTTGTTTTGAGTTTATACCTACCCTGTTGATCACCAAGAACTTCCTGAATCCATGTGTTGCATGTAGGGGGAGGGAAGAAACATCTTGGACTTACTCAGATGTTTTGTATAAAGTCTGTAATTTCAATATGTAAAGAAAATGAGGTATGTTCCTCCCTAGCTCAAGCTCTAAGCACTTTTCTTCCTGCATTTCAATTCTTTTTTTTTAAAGTAGAATTCTTAATCTGTGGCCCTTTTTTTATAATAATACATACCTAAAATGGAATTTTTAATACTAATATATGCACATATTAAAATTTAAGAGCTACTGCCAAAGTTCTGGTCTTGATCAGACAGTGAATAATCATCAGCGAATAATAATTTCCATTTCCTTCCTCCTTGTCAACATTAGGTATAGTTATATAAACTTTTTACCAATCTGAAGCAACAGAAAGATATTTCATTGTAATTTCCTTTGTAAATTGTTATTATTAATAAATCTTATACTTATTAGCCATTCAAAGACTTATTTTCTATGGATTGATTTGCCCCTCTACATATTATTTTGTAGAAATTCTTTATTTATCTTAGGTATTGATCATTTGTTTTCTCTGTTGCAAGTAACTTCTACATATCACTTGTCTTTTAATTTTGCTGATGGTCTTTTGAATTTTCAATTTTGATGCACCTAAATTTATGCATTTTTTCTTTGTGATTTGTATTTTATCATGACTATAAAATAAAATATTTTCTTCTAATAA
>NW_012153507.1:1012628-1014371 GCF_000956105.1 Propithecus coquereli
AATTTTCAATTTTTTTTTATTCTGGACACAGGTGATTTGTCAGTTATATGAAGCTTGTGTTTTAACTCTCTTATGTTGTCTTCTGTTGAATTTAAAGTCTTAATTGTGTGTGTGTGTGTGTGTGTGAGAGAGAGAGAGAGAGACAGAGAGAGAGAGAGAGAGAAAGAGACAGATAGATGGATAAAATAAACAGATAATTTAATTCTAAAAGGATCAAAACAATTACATCATTTTATCAATATAACTATCTCAATATGCCTTCAGTTGCATTAAATGTCATTGACATTTCTATTAATTTTTTGTCAACTTGGTATTTTTAATAAAGCACCTTGATGTTTCAGATTATATTTACATTTATTATTAAAATAATTGAAATTTTTACCCTATTGAATATTATGGGTCCTTTCTATGTGAATTATTTATTCTGATTGAATTGCTAGTGTTATTATTTTGTGATATATTTTATAGAAAGCATGTTGCATCTTCTTTCTTTAAATAATCTCAAGAAATATTTGCTTATAATACTTTTGAAAATCAGAACCATTTTATGGCCAAAAAGCATATGGAAAGATGTTGAACTTCATTAATCATTAGGGAAATGCAAATCAAAACCACAATGAGCTATCACCTTATACCTATTAAGATGGCTACTATAAAAAAACACAGAATATAATAAGTGCTAGACAAGATGTTGAGAAATTGGAACTCTTGTGCATTCTTGGTGAGACTATAAAATGGAAAACAGCATGGTAGCTCATCAAAAATTAAAAATACAATTACCATGTGATCCAGCAATTCTACATCTGGGTATACATCCAAAAGAATTGAAAGCAGGGTCTTGAAGAGATATTTGTATATCCATGTTCAGAACAGCATAATTCACAATATCCTAAAGGCAGAAGCAGCAACCCAAATATTTATCAAAGGAGAAATGAATAAACAAAATATGGTATATACGTACAATGGAATATTTTTCAGCCTTAAAAAGGAAGGAAATTCTGACACATATACTACATATGGATGAACCTTGAGGACATTATGATAAATGAAATAAGCCAGTCATGAAAAGTCAAATAGTGTATGATTTCACTTATATGAGGTATCTGGAGTAGTCAAACTCATAGAAACAGAAAGTAGAGTGATCATTGCCAGGAGATGGCGGAGGGGAAATGGGTATAGAGTTTCAATTTTGCAAGATTAAAATATTCTGGAGATTGGTTGCACAACAATGTGTATATACTTAATAGTACTGAAATACACATTTAAAAATGCTTAAGATGTTAAATTTTATGTTATATATATTTTACCACAAAAATGAAAAAAAATATTTTCTCTTCTCACATCTATTTTTCTGGTTGACTTCTTCCATTGCTTTTATTAGTTTTATTTAGTTTTTGAATCTCAGATTCATAAAACTAGATATCTCATGCTTCAGTTTGTGCCATGGCATCTTCATGTAAGGCACTGCTCTTATTTATTTATCCTGACCCTACTTCTACATGCTCCATGGACAAAAACTCCTGCACACTTGAAAAATTATATGAGATTTTTTTTGTGCAGATATATATATTTAATGTACACAAACAGAATTTTTATATAGAGATGACTTTTCTTTTCTAAAATTTCTTTTCACTCAAGAGATGATTGTTTGCATCCTAGTTTTGTGAATGATCTTAAAAGGAATGTGTCTAATTTTTTTTTCTATTGAGTGTGGTATTTTAAAAATAGAATTTAGGCCGGGCG
>NW_012153507.1:1015011-1021033 GCF_000956105.1 Propithecus coquereli
CTCTTGCTCAGGCTTGTCTCAAACTCCTGGCCTCAAGCGATCCTTCCACTTTGGCCTCCCAAAGTACTAAGATTACAGGAGTGAGCCACTGCACCCAGCCAGAACTTTTTATTTATATAGATTAGATTTGTCTCTAGTTTTATATTTTGAACTGTCCTATCTATTATAGAATTCAGTTTAGGCTAATCTCATTAAATGAGTTTTGTAATAATTTGTTTTAGATGAGATTATCTAGTCCTGAAGATTTTAGTAGGACTCAGACATAAAACCATCTAGACTTTGAACTTTTTGCAGGGAAGAGGAATGGGCAGATTTTAATTACTATTTTAGTTTATTAATCATTATTAGAATATTCAAATAGTCTATTTCTTATTGTCTCAATTTTGTAACTTTTTTTTTTTTATAACTGTGCCTACTTCATCTGGATGTATGCAGTTTATTGAGTAAGTTGGACCTGGTAAGTTTCAAGAAAAAAGAAACTTAATCTTTTTTTGACCACTGCTTTTATATACTCTTTTGAATATTTTGTCACTGTTCTAAATGAAGTCTTGGATTTTTTTCCTTGTCACACACATATTAACAGTAAAAGCCAAGTCTAATCAAATCTCTTTCCATTGGAAACTTCCTGTCTTCCCCAGCTCAGGTCTGACTTAGTTTCTTCTCTTCTCCAGCACCTTTTTCTTCTACTTTTTCTTCCCATAATCACTATGCTGACGCTGACTCTTCCATAGAGAAGGGGAAGAAGGTAGAATAAAAGAGGTATAGCAAAAAGATCTTCCCTAACCAATACCATTGTAATCTGTTACTGATGGCCTTTGGGTGTGGCCAGTGACTGATGTTGACTATTTTGTGGAATTGTCTTAGAGGGTTCATTCAGGACCTATTTCTAAGGATCCATTTCTGAAGATCCATCATCTACATTTCCTTAATATGGAACATTCTGTATCTGGCCAGCAAGTTACAACTCTTTCTCAGCTGTTGGTTTGTGTGCACCCCACACAAACTCCATTGTGGGGGCTCTCACCCATTCAGACTATCATCCTCTTGAAATGAGAGCGACTATAGGAAACATATATTCACTCCAGTGCCGCCTCAAAATCTACAAATAAAAACTGTTATGTGGTATTGTCTCTTGGCTTTGCCACTACGGGTTTGTCAAAATAACCTCTCATCTTTAAAATATTTGTCCAGGACAAAATGAATCACTAGCCCTATGTTCTCCAAATTCCAAGAACATATATTAAACTCCAGGTGATCTCTGAAGAACGACTCACTTGTTTGGGAGTGGAGTGGAACATAACATTACTCTAACAGTTCTCAATTTAAAGAAATTTTTTCTTTCCAATCTTCTATTTTCACATCACTCTTACCGCCCCGTGTAGTCTGGACCTGAGAATGAGTTAAACAATGGGAGAAAAAGTGGTTTGACAATCTCTTAGTATTCCCTTCACTGAAGATACAGAGCCTATTGTTCTGCTAAGGGTCACTGCTAAAACTCTAAAAGGACAAGATAAATAAAAATGTAACAGCTTGATACATAAGTCTACTAATTTATTTGTGTCTATTAATGATGTCTTTTATTATTTGAATAACTACCATGATGATTATTTCCCTTTTTGTTGTTCTATATTTTATCAGTATCTTTTTTTTAGATTAACCTTACCAAAAATTTTTTCTCATTACTTGCTTTTTGAATTTTTGTTTTTGTTCCCCACCTTTGTTGTTTTTGTTCCCTATTTCAGTGATTTTTATTCTTTTATTTGTCATTTCTAATTTTTTGTTTCCTCTGTTGCTCTTTTTCTATATTTTTGAATTTGGCTAATGTTTTTTTTAAAATAATCTTTGTGTTTGATAAATGTACTCAAAGATGTCCATCTCTAAGTTCTACTTTGGTTTACTCTCACAAATATTGAGATTATATTGATATGTATTATTTTTTTTTCATTCAGTATTTTATAACTTCCCAGGAGTTCCTCTTTAGCAAAAGAAATATTTATTTTAGGTTCCAAATATAAAGGATTTTTTAAGCTGTCCTTTTGTTACAGATTTCTAAATTTATTGAATTATGGTCAAAGAGCAAAGTCTTAACATAGTGATGATTCTTTAGAATTTATTGAGGTTTCCGTTGTGGGCTTGTACATGGAATTTGCCAAGAATTAATTAAAAGAATATTTTTATTGTTTGGGGGTATACATTTCTACATGGAGCTAAATTTTTTAATTGTGTTATCCAAATATACTATAGTAAGAGGTTTTGTCTGCTATACCTTTCAATTTAAATAACAATTTTGAATATATCTATTTTTCCTTATTCTGAGGATTGTTGTGGTATGTTTTAGGCTACACTGATAAAAATATGTACTTGATCATTATTTCTTCTTGATCTGATTTTTTTAACCAATAAATAACATCTTTTTTTTTCCTGTACACTTTCTCCTTAATCTCTACTTGGTGCATTATTAATACAGATATTTCAGATTTCATTCAGACACTGCTTCCCCCTTATATCTTTGTTCAAATGTCACAAGGCCTTTCCAGGCCACTGGATTTTGTTTGTTTGTTTGTTTGTTTATTTTCTCACCATGACATTTATTCATATTTACATGAGTACATCCAGTTGTGTATGTGTGTATATGTGAGTCAATATCTCAGTGTGTATCTGCTCTTGTTTTCCTGTAATAAGGACGAATGGGGCTTCCATCTGGAGGACTTAGTGTAATTAAATGATTAAGAGGCAATAGCTTGGATTCAGATAGTTCCTTTTATTCTATAGGCACTCTACATTTTTGCCAAGTAGGAATTATATGATTACTTTCCCAAGTTGGAGAGATTTTTGTTTTGCTGTGTTGTGTTTTGGTTTTGATGGGGAAACTGTTTTAATGCTCTCTTTTCCACTAAGCAATGGCAGCCAAGTGTTCTGAGGTCTCCTCTCCATGACCACAAAGCTTCAGAAATGGACTGACTCTGGGGACAGTTTAATCTTTCAGCTCTCATAGGAGGGGTCTTGAAGTCTCTACACTGAGTGTAAGTAGTCAAACATATTTCCATTTGGGGGTCCTTGAGGACAAATCACTTATAGTGGACTCTGACTTATTTATAATGATCACAAAGTCCTCAGAAGGTTAAAAAAATTGAGAGCCTGAGATTGTGAAATTAATGTCATTTTGAAATTAGTCAGTCTCTAGACTGGAGCTGCCTTATGAAAATTCTTAAAAATATAAACATTATATAAATAGTAAAAGACCTTTTCAGCCCTGCCCAAACCAAATAGTATCACTCTGTCATGTCTCTGTTGACTTCTCTTGCGGCTCCCTGGCCTGTTGTGCTGGCTCAACTCTCCCTGTGCAGGTTTACTTAGATAACTTCCAGGCCTCTGTTTTTTTGTTTGTTTGGTTGTTGTTGTTTTGTTTTTTTTAAATTCATTAACAATATATTCTTTTAATTCCTTTTAACACCCAAAGCTGATAAATTTGCTATGACATGTTATGTTGATACCACACTTTTGGAGAGCAACATGAATTTCAATATATATAAAGAGTCAAAATTATGTTTGTATCCTATAAACCATTTAATTCTATTGATGAAATTTTATCCTGAGGGAATTATCTAAAATAGAAAAACATATTTCTCGTGAGTGCATGTATGCATTAGAACGCTATGCTTAATAGGAGAAAACTAGAAATAACCTGAACGTGTAACCATGGGGAATTGGTTAAAGGAACTGTCATATATCTACTCCTCGTAATATTCTGAAGCCACTAATGTTATCAATGTTGATGAGATGCACTGGGAAGGACACAATATCATTTCTATAGTCTTTCTGCCAAAAATGCACAAATTCAAAAGTTCTCTGTCAATATAACAAGGTCACCTTATCAGCATTGGGTGTTAAACTATGATGAGGAAACAATCAGATAAACCAAATTAAAGGACATCCTTCAAAACAACTCTCCTTTACTTTTCAGAGTGTCGTGTCTCAAAATGTCTCAAAAAACAAAGAAAAACTGTGGAACTGTTCCAGATTAAAGGAAATTGAAGAGACATGACAACGAATTCAATAAATAATCCTGGATTAAATCCCAGATTGGAAAAAAATTCTATAAAAGTGATGATTGGAACAACTGGAAAAATTTGATTTCATGATTTTATTTCAGATAAAAGTACTAAATCAGTATTACATTTCATGACTTTGTTAATTGCATCATCAGGCCACTGTTTTATCAACCCCCTGCCTTCCTTACCCTTCCTCCCTGCTTCACTTTTCACCATAGCATTTGTCACATACAATACAATACATTCAGTACACAATAGAATTTAACTACTTATTTTGTTTGTTGTCTGTCTTCCCTGAGTTAAAAGGTCAAAAATACACCAAACAGATATTTCATGTTTTGCTCCCTGCTGTATCACTGCACCTGGAATAGGAGCTAACACCTAGCAGGCATTACATAAATATTTGTTGAATGAATAAACAAACATTTCTTACCCTTTAGTTTAAATGCATGCCTTGTAGACAACAGTGTCAGTTATCTAAGCTCCTATTCCCACATTTCTGCGTTCTGCTATGTGTCGGGAGGGCTGCGAGTCTGCAAGTGACATTTCCCAGGATCTCTTGCCAACTGTCTTCCTGTCAAGTTCTGCTAATGGGAGTCCTAATAGGAATTTGGAAGGTGGAAGAGAGGAAAAATGCCTCTCATCTGGCTTCCAGGTTGTGAGAGTCTTCAGCAGCCATGGGCAGCAGAAGCAGTGACAGAGCAACAGCGGCCACAGCACAGCCAGCACTGCCTGTAGCTACAGTGTAGGCCACGGCCCAGCCCTGGCCATGTGGGCAAGTCTGGAGTACCTTGAACAGGGTGTGACAGCATCTCCATCAGTTCATCAGCAGGTGTGGACAACCAGGCTCCAGCCCAGAGGTGTCAGCAAGCTTCTGTTCTTCGGGTATCACCTCATCTTTTTTGCTTCAACTGATCATCTGCATTTTGTTCATCCAACATCTATATAACCAATTACCTGTATTAAAATCTCTAAATACCCAGTTTCTTTCCTCAATGGGATGTTGACTAATAAAACAACATACCACTGAATCTTATTTTTAATCTAATCTATCTCTAGATTTTTGAGTTTAACTCACATTTATTGAAATTATTCTTATAATGGGGTTGTCTTGTGTGTAATGCTTAGTGTTCTAAATTCCCATATTTTCTTTATTTTTTTCTCCTTTCCTACTTTTTATATTAGGAAGTTTAAATTTTTTAAACTTGTTGAAAGTTGTATGGTTTCTAAACTGTATGTATTTTACAATTTAATATCTTGAAAGCCAGAATGATTTGAAGTCTATAGCACTCTGCAAACATTGTTGGCCAGGCGGTATTGTGACCCAGTTTTCATTTCCTGAACATGAAGTTCCAGCATCAAAACTTACAGAATTGGTGTCAACAGTTTGGAGAAAGTCCTAGCAAAAACTAGAGAGGAGAATATTTTTAACCACCAGGAATGAAATTATATGGGGAAGGGGTTGGCAGAGGCAGTGAAAGGGACAAATTTAGCAACATTCCTAAGCAGAGTCTAAAGTAGGCCTGCTCTACCTGCAAGGCATAGTAGTTTTACTTTTATAAATTCTTTAAAAAATACTGCATCATCACTCTTTATGGCACACGGGATAATGTTGTGCAGGAAAATACAAACATCAATGATGCTAAGAAATAATATAAGAGAGTTGGACTCCCGTAAAGAATTTTTAGGAATATCTTAACTGATTTTATTTTGGCTTTCTTTTTTTATTTTCATAAGAATGATGATGTCTAAAAGAGCCATTCAAATATAAATATGAATTCTAAGGATAAGAAAGCATAGTGTCCTGATTGGCAGCCCTTTTTCATAGTGATAAATGAAATGATGGCATATTTTACAATTGATGGCATCTTAAATTCTATGTAAAACAGCAGACGTACTTTTTTGTTTTTGTGTAATTATGTCTAATTAAAACTCAGATTTGAATTTATTTTTAACTATTAATTTCTTAA
>NW_012153507.1:1021738-1023039 GCF_000956105.1 Propithecus coquereli
CAGTTCTAGGTCATCTTTTCTTCCCTTGCAACCATCCCATCTTTGTTTGTGGAAGATAATCCTCAAATTACAGGTAGTTAAACTTTACAATATCTTGTAGATGTATTAATAGAACAATGAAGAAACCCAAAGAGTTAGTGTTGTCTTCCCCTAACCACCAGAAGTGAATCCACAAATAAAAAAAGAAAGAAAAGAGAGAGGCAAATATTTTAGGAGAGTGAGTCCTGTTTATAGGGAAGGTGACTTGTTCCTCCATCTTGATCATCCCATCCCAAGAAGAATTTCCCCTGTAATTTGAAATGGGAGGCTGGTGAGTATTTCTCATCTGAGTCTCTCATAGAGACTTTTGCTCAGCCAACTTGTGCAAAAGAACAATAAACCAAAATGAGCAAGTATCAGTATGCATGTAACACACACACACACACATACACCCTTAAAACACAACACACCTGTAGTGGTAAAAGGAAAAGAGTGGGAGAGAAAGCTTAAAGATCTCCACAAAATTGCAAGAGTACATTGAGCCAGCCACAGAAGGTAGAGGGAGGGGTAGCAGAAGGAAGGGGCCAGCTTGCCACCTTCAAGAAACAGCTTGGCAGAGAATACAGCCTGTATCAATGGGACTTTGGGGGTCACACTCCATGGACTGCTTCTCTAGAATCCCCCATGGCAGGCGGTGGGACAAGTGAACAGCTGGGTCACCAAGTGGGCCACATGTCAGAATCAGCTATGCACCAGCACCGCAGAGAACAGCTGGAGCCCATGGAGCTCTGACACTTGGTAATAAAAACTCTGACTCTGGCTTTAAAATTGTCTGACCAAGATTACTATAATAAAATAAACCACATTGCTTACACTATTATATAATGCAGGCTCAAAAATACAGTTGGTATTGGTTGTAAAATAAAACGTTTCATGTTGTACACATATGATTGGTAACTGTTCAATTAATTCTTAGGATGTTCTAAAGGAGACAATAGCTGATATTTTTACTTTTCAACATTTCTGGAAAATACAGTGGGAATACAATTCAAATGCATATTAAAAATGCAAACCATTTAACACAATAATTCCATGTCTAAGAACCCGTTTAAATTGACTACATGCAGATATGCTTAAAGGTATAATTTTTTTATTTGGTTACAAATAGATTTTCATTTTAAGTCAGTGTTTAATAATAGAAACATTTGGCTATCAATTTGATTCTATTCATCACTTTAGACATTCCCAAAGCTTTGTCTTACAGAGATCTTCTTTGACCATCTTGTTACCAAGGAGATTTGTTGATGTGTTAATGAACAAAT
>NW_012153507.1:1024694-1026385 GCF_000956105.1 Propithecus coquereli
TGGTTTTTAAAAATTTAATGACCTATTATTGTTTTTAATTTTGATTCATCTCTTACTTGACTAAGATATGGCTTCAATAAGATTTTTCAAGGGCACACATACAATATTTTTTGGAGATCTCTACATAGCCAATGATACCATTCTAGTAAATAGCAGCTTACCTAATGAGAAATTTTTGAGTTGTGAATATTTTCTTTTCAAACTCTACAGAAACTGGTATTTACGGAAATGAGCCAGAGACCTAAGTAGGGGCCCAGCCCCTGCCACAGATGTGGGTGTCAATGCCCAGTCTTGGCATTGCTCTCTGTGGTAGGCAGAATAACAGGCCCCCAAAGATGTCCTAATTCCCAGGACCTGTGACCATCTTACCTTACATGGCAAAAAGGACTTTGCAGATGGGATTAAATGTAAAGATCTTAAAATGCAGAGATGATCCTGGATTATCCAAGTGGTCCCAAAGTAATCACAAAGATGCTTGTAAGTGAAAGTGGGAGGCAAGGATGGGAGAGTCAGAGAAGCAGATGTGACTATGGAAGCAGAGGTCAGAATGGTACGGGGCCATGAGCTGAGGAATGCGGATTCCTAAAGGCAAGGAAATAGATTCTTCTCTAGAGCCTCCAAGGGGAGTG
The DNA here is from genome assembly GCF_000956105.1 of Propithecus coquereli. Lineage (NCBI taxonomy): Eukaryota > Metazoa > Chordata > Mammalia > Primates > Indriidae > Propithecus > Propithecus coquereli. Next base: position 1,025,324 of record NW_012153507.1, read on the forward strand.
TAGCCCTACAGACACACTTTAGAAATCTTTCTTCCAGAACTGTAAGATAATAATTTGTGTTGTCTTCAGCTGCTAAGGTTGTGGTAATTTGTTACAGCAGCAATAGGAAACAAATGCACTCCCTGCTGATGGCCTTACCATGCCATATATGCCATGTAAGGGCCACACGTTGAGGAGCTTGGCTTAGATAGAGAGACTCCCTCCCTCCTCCATGCATAAGGTCTCTCCCTTCTTACTAGCATGGGATTCAGCTACTATTCCATCATTTTTTAATGCTCTTTAATGCTATTTCCACAGGATCACCCCATTCTCATGATAGTCCTCAAAATCCCCAGAGTGTTTTCTCATCTCCAATTAGTCAGACCTACTGTTTCTGCTTTACAGGCTGGCATTTAACCCCTTGAAGCTGGGAGATACTGGAACCAAACAATGTAAGTGTGGTTTACTTCCAACTCAGCTTCTGTAGGCAATCAGACACTCCTGTAATATCCAAGACGTGAAAACAACCCTTGGTTAACCATCAACATTGGCACACTCCTCCAGTCCTGTCCATAGCAATGTGGCTAAGGTTGAAACTCCTGCCTTAGTTTCAGGTCAGCAGCTGCCTGTCTTTGATGCTGGCATTCTTTGAGTTTCAAGGTAGGAAGATTCCCTTGCATGGCTGCCTTGCTCTGCCTGAGCAGACTCAGCCAAAGTACAATTTTGAGCTCCGAGAGTTATGACACTTTAGATTCACTAATGTTTTATCTTTCTCTGGTGTAAGAGGGCTAGATAAGAATTAATTTTGCTGTCAGCCACACACTTACTTCAGGACCACTGGCCATGTGCAGAAAGCAGTCCACTGGTCCTATCTATTTTCTAACACCTAGAAATGGGAGTATCAAGGGCTTCTGTGGTCTTTCCTGCTTCCAAGTCTTGGTCAAGCCTAACCCCATCCATTCAATGGGTTTCAGTAACTTTGAATTTTAGGAAAGTTTAAGATTTATATCTTTTGCCTCTCATTTGGAACAATCCAGTTTATGCAAAGTTTCCCAATTCTTTCTCTGCAAATATCAACCTCTA
>NW_012153507.1:1027395-1028818 GCF_000956105.1 Propithecus coquereli
TGAATTAAGTGTCAGGCAGCACAGTGAACAAATGATCATTCCTGAATTGTGTATCAACCCAAGTCTCCTAAAAGCTCTTTCTTATACCAGCTGCTAAATGATTAATAGTGTTGCATTGATAATTTTCTCAAAAGACACTGTTAAATAGGAGAACACTGTGTCAGAGAAAATAACTTTGAGGTTCAGGGAAACTAAACACTTTTTCATAGTTTTAAAAGAAACATAGTGATTATCGAGGGGTTGTATAGACTCGATATCAGCTTCTCATAGCAAACAAGCATGTGCCAATCCCTATCTTCTTCTACTCTAAATGTATCATCTAAAGAAGAACAGAATTCAGTTTCACAAGAACATGGCTTAGAAGGTTTATTTTCTATATTTAGTGTGTGTGTATATACAAATACATATATAATCTTGATTAGATACCTTAAACTAATGGTTTTGGTGCAGTTATGAAAAATACATATTTCATTTGGGAATTTTACTACTGACTTGCTTTGTGGCTTTTAATGTATCATCTTTCTGTCTCCAATACTCTTAGCAAGGCTGTCTATTGTGGTGAGAAAAAATATGGACTTTAAGGTATGAAAAAGTAGGCTCAAAACAGAGCTCCACAATTTATCAGCTGTGTCATCCTAAACAATTTGTTTATATTCTTCCTCACCTGTGAATGGTCAGCTTCCTAAACTGAGAAATGACAAAAATTATACCAACCTCATTACATTGAAAGAAGATGAACTCAAATCTACAGGTTTTGCCAGCAAGTGATATAAAATAAAATCATATTTTCTACAATTCTTAAATTATAATGGCTCTAGTAAGCATCTGCTCTATGTCAGAAAATTTGCATTTTCAAAAATTTCTTTGATCCAGATAGTACCAAGAGTCTCATGTTATATAGAGACTCATGTTATATAGTTCATGCATTTGTCATTGTAATCCACAACAAAATATTAGCAAATATAATCCGACATTATAAAAAAAGTTATATAGTTCCACTAACTGGGATTTATTCCAGGTATGCAAGGCTGGTTCAATATTCAAAAATCAATCAATGTAATCTACCACATCAACGGCCTAAAGAAAAAAAAACTCATGATCCTATTACTAGACTCAGAAAAGGTATTTGATAAAATCTGACACCTATTCATGATGACAACTTTCAGCAAAGTAGGAATGAAGGGAAACTTCCTCAACAACATGATGAAGAATATTGGGAAGAAATTTATAGCTAACATCAGACTTAAGAGTGAGAGAGTGAACACATCCCTTAAATATCATGAATAAGCAAGAATATTCTTTCTCATCATTCCTATACAGTATCATATTTTCAAAATCTTAGCTAATATAATAAAACAAGAAAAACATACAAAATGCTTACAAATTGGAAAGAAACAAAATTGTCTTTCCTCACAGAATTATT
>NW_012153507.1:1030333-1031420 GCF_000956105.1 Propithecus coquereli
CTTTAACTTTCCAGGATAACATGTACATCACAATTATGAACCAGAAGTCTATTATCATAATTGAAATAAATGGAATGCTATTAAGTGAAATCACGTCACAAAGTGTTTCACTATAACAGAGATTTAGTTCCACTGCTGGTGAAGTTATGTCTTCTGTATTAGGCAATAAAAAATTTATTGCAATCTATGTGAAGGGTGAGAATTCAAACACCTAATGTCAGATGATAAAAATTGGGAAAGGGGTTACTATGAGGTTATGATAAAATTGGGTTGAAGATCCTTACTGCCTGGGTTATAAAACTTACATTAAATCTTAGCAGAAAGGTCTGGATTTGAAGTCCCTTGTCGATAAAGCAAGATAAAGCCAAACTACAAAAATGGATCCAAGTAATAAATAAGTATATTTGAGGTTAATTTTCCTGGAATTGTGATCCAGAATTGTGAACCAATGGCCAGTGTCCACAACTTGAATTTATAACCTTCGAGAATCTGATGGGCTCTCAGCGGACATGACCGATTTGGTTCACTAGCCTATATTCTACCCTCCCAGGTGCCTCCTGTTCTGAAGAGATGAGAGATAAAAATCCCATCTCTCAGGCTCCCGTACAGCTAGAACTCTATATGAAATAATTTCCACCAGTTACATATAATCTCAGGAGACTTACAAAGTAAAAGGAAGGTAGAGAACACCCTCTGTCATTGTATTCTCCTGACATGAAGTGTTCTGGAAACCAAGGGTGGAAAGGAACTGCAGCAGCCAAACTCCCATTCCTTCTAGTCATCCATTTTGTAAGTGTTGAGACAGAGCTGGGCAGCAGAGGTCCCTGTGGTCAGAGGAACTTCATGGCTCTTCGATGGCAGACTTTGCGGTTTGCACTCAGTAATTCCAGTGGCACTCTGCTCAGCCTTTTCAAAGATTTTCTCTATTCGATCTTTTTCTGTGTAAAATACCCAGAACTAGTTTTAGTTTCTAAACTGAATCTCGACTGTTATATTAGGCTTACCTTTTTTCTTTTAAATATTTTAAGATAGTCTGAGTTGTTTATAGTTATGATATTTATGTAAAATATATATATTTTATTTAAAA
>NW_012153507.1:1032220-1037521 GCF_000956105.1 Propithecus coquereli
TCTACAGTGCATACCTGCTGGCAAATTTATAGAGCCTAAGCAGATTTTGAAACTGTGCTCAAGTACCCCATAAATTTACTCTATTATTTTATTAGGAGACTTCATGACACCATGAGGTAAAAGTAAAAGAGCAAATAAAAAGGACATGCTTTGACAACATATAATTGATAATTATAATTAGGAAACCTATCCAGTGGTCCCCAACATTTTTGGCACCAGGGACTGGTTTCATGGAAGACAATTTTTCCATGGTATATGTATACCATGGAGTTCTACTCAACCACAGAAAACAATGGTGATCTACCACCTCTTGTATTATCCTGGATAGAGCTGGAGCCCATTCTACTTAGCAAAGCATCACAAGAATAGAAAAACAAGCACCACATGTACTCACCATCAACTTGGTATTAATTGGTCAACACTTATGTGCACATATAGTAGTAACATTCATCAGATGTTGGGTAGGTGGGAGAGGGGAGGAGGGGATGGGTATATTCACATCTAATGGATGTGGTATGCACCCTCTGAGGGATGGACATGCTTGAAGTTCTGACTCAGGTGGGGCAAAGGCAATATATGGAGCCTAAACATTTGTACCCCCGTAATATTCTGAAATAACAAAAAAAAAATTGAAAAAAATTTTTCCATGGAAGGAGGTAGGGGGAGGTGGAGCTCAGGGCAGTGATGCCCTGTTTTCTTAACAGGCTACAGACCAGTACCTAGCATGGCCTGGGGGTCGGGGACCACTAATTACAGGAATGACTGCTATAGACACACACACTCTAGGACAAAAAAGGAGTAGGCTCAAGAAAGCATACAATGAGGCAGAGAAGCAGTGGCTGGAGTGGTCAGGAATCTGCATTCAGCAGTGCCCCCAAGGCCACCTTAATGTGGCCTAATGTAGGTCTGCCTTGTCCCAGCATTAGCCACTGAGACACCACCTGGAGTACAGCAATGTAGACTGACTGACTCCTCAGACTTCTACAAAATCTGACATCTTGCTGGCACTAAGACAGGATCAACAACAGGTAAATCAGTGTAGTCAGGTAAGGTATTCAATCCAAACCAAATGCCTGAACAGGTAAGAAAACCAAGTTTGGGAATGGGAAAAATAAGTAGAAAAATTGTCTCTGTCAAGCGTGCCAGTGTAGATGGGAAGACTATCATCAACATTATGGAAGCTACCAGGAGATCATATGGCTCAGAGGAGATGACTTTCCTGATTAATGAGCAAATTTTGAGCCTATGAAATGTTTAGGGAAAGGGTGAAAAGGAATCGAGCATGTATTGAGCACTTACCTTTTAATTTTCACAGTCTTAATATGAGGGAGGTAATCTTTTCATTCAAAGTAGATCAGAAATGGCATATATAATAATTAAGTGAGCTAGAATTAAGTGAGCCAGGCTGCCAGTGGTTTTATGATGATAAAGCAAAAAACATTGGCGATCACCCTCACTTTAAATAAAACTGTTCTGATATCCACATATAATGGAGTAAGTATCTGAAGAGTCGTCGCCAAAATTCTTCCTACTAAGGAACCTGTATTTGTTTTAAAATAGGACTTTTGGAACCACTCAGGGAGAAGATGAGCTCAGCTTGGACAAGGCTGTAGACAAGAGCTAAAGAGGGCCTTGGGTGGGGAAAGTCAAGAGGAAGTCTGAAAATTGGAAAAGAGGGGTGAAAGAAAGGAGAAGGTAAAGTAATGTAACTGGCAAATGGAGCTTCATTACTGAAATAGCCAAGGGACTTTTATAAACAGGAATAATTAACTTTAATTTTTGTTTTCGTGGTTTGTTTTCATTTTGTTTATTTTATTTGCATACATTTAAGATGTACAGCTTGATGATTTGATACACATATACAGTGTGAAATAATTGCCACAATCAAGCTAATTAACATATCCATCATCTCACATAGTTACTTTTTTCATGTGGTAGAAACACTTAGGATCTACCCTCTTATACTGCTGTCACGTTCCCTCATCTTCTTAAACCTTGACCAAATTCACCTACCCAAATGTCTTTGGTTTTGTTTTTTAAGAGTGGGCTCCTGCTCTGCTGCCTGGTCTGAAGTGCAATGGCAAGATCATAGCTCACTGCAGCCTCCAAATCCTTGGCTCAAGGGATTCTTCCACCTCAGCCTCTCAGGTAGCTGGGACTACAAGGGCGCACCACCATACCCAGCTAATTCTTTTCATTTTGTTTTAGAGATACATCCTCACTGTGTTGCCCAGGTTGCTCTCGAACACCTGGGCTCAAGCAATCCTCCCACCTTAGCCTCCCAAGTAGCTGGGATTGCAGGCATGAGACATCACGCTCAGCTCAAATAGCTTTGTATGGGTAGTTTGTTTGGAAAAATTTTAAAATGGTATTAAGTTTCACATTCATATCAACATGGTATGAACCAGGTACCACACAAACAAGGCAGGGGAAAAAAATCTTTAAAAGGAATAAAGCAATAACCTGGAACTAGAGGAGAGTAAGAAAGTATATGCCACCTGGGAAGTCATAAAAATCTCAATAAAGATACTGTAAACTCCAAAGGTGGAGAAAGAGAATTTTGAGGTTTGGAGAGATACTGACAACAAGGTAGCCCAAAGAATTTGGGGAAATCATTTATATGTGGATACCCTCTGAGGAGGACTTCAAATATCAAATTTGCAGTTATTCCTTAGTGGTAAACCATAAGTCACCATAGCAGCTACAGTTATTTTTCCCTTACCCACAAAATGGCATGTTAAGATTCTTCACCATGTCTGTATGCTGATATCACTCCTAAGCAGGTTTAGGAGTTGTCTGCAGAATAAGCAAATGAAACACGTCCCTCATATAGTCTATATCTCAAATTAAACAGTGAAGTGTTGCTATACGGAGAAGTTGCTATAGAAATATACAGTTGGAAAATGTGCTTCGTGACTGTAATAAAACTGGCTGCTTTTTATTTAAATGTGTTCTAATATGAAAGTAGTAAGGCATCTTTCAAATAACTCTTTTAAACCTCTCATCAGTTCCCTTCCAACTATGGAACATCTTTGGAGTTATTAAAACTTAAGCTTTACTTGTCAAATCCCGACAGGTATTGTATCCTCTTAAAAGGGACTTGAAACATCATGTAAAGGCAGCAAAGCCATCAGAGATCTGGGGTTTGAAAATGAACCTGTCATGAATTCCAAGTGTGGCTCAAATAAAATCATTCTCTGCTTATGTCAAACCAGGGCTCAGATAACAAGAATGCTTAACTGTGTTCAATGGGGCTTAATATTTTGTCAGTCATTTATCTTCACATTGAAAATATACTGTCAACCAGAAGTAGCTTTCTACTAAAATGAATTGCAAGCCTCCAAAGAAAAAGTTCCCCTCCTTCCCCAACCATAAAGTATTCATAGAGAACAAAGAGATTATTTGTTTTCCTTTTCTCTTTTAACTAATGGAAACTGCAATATTCAGAAATTCTCTTCAGTGTGAGTAAATACCAAATACATTTATTTTTCCAAGGTTAGTTTTCAAAGGACATGTTTATAACTTATTAGTAATGCTTAATAATTAGAAGCAAGAGGTATAGTGAACTCACATTCATTGGGAATGCAAATAACCAACAAACTTAAGAAACTGGTATTTTAGTTTTTAAGGGCCTGAAAAAAAGTTAACATGTCAGTTCAAGAATTTTCAAGAAAATTAGACTATAAATAGGTTTCAAGTAAAGACTAGGGTATGTCTGTTTATTGATTAACAAAAGGTGCTATGGTTTGAATGTGTCCCCAGAGGTTAATACGTTGAAAACTTAATCCCCAATGCAACAGTGTTGGGAGGTGGGGCCTAAGAGGTGATTGGGTCATAGGGGCAGAGCCCTCATGAATGGTAATTACCGTAGAAGTGAGTTAGTTGTAATGAGAGTATGTAGATATAAAGCTAGTCTGGCCCCCAGTGCCTTGTTTTTTCTCCTACACTCCCTTCTTCCATCTTCCACCATGGAATGACCTTCACCAGGTGTGGGCACCATGCTTTTGGACTTCCCGGCTCTGGAAACATGAGCGAAATAAACTTCTATTCTCTGTAAATTACTGAGTCTGTATGTAGTATTCTGTTATGGCAGCAGAAAACAGACTAAAATACAAGGGGAAGGAAAGGGCCATGTAAATCTACTCTTTGACAAATATTTTGTCCTTGAGGCAGCGTAACTAGAGAGGTAGGAGAATGTACATAATTGCAAATCTAATCAGAGCTTTGAGAGAGTAAGGGCAAGTTCAAGCGGTGCTGTCAGTAATGAAATTGTCCCTCTGTGGATCTCGGAAAATTGTGTTGGGCATGTTGATCTCATACTTGTACAGTAGCTGGCATGCGGTAGGTTCTCAATACATTAAAAAATGACTTCAGAGCCTTCTCTGCAGGTGACACTGGATACTTGCAGTTGACCTAGGCGTATGGGTGTCAGAACAGGATAATATGAACTTTGATCTCAGGCTAACTTTGGTTTGAACCCTGGTTCTGCATTTTTAGCCATGTAAACTCTGTGCCCTTCAGGAAGTCATTTGACTTAACTAACCTAAGTTTCCTTCAGTGTAAAATGAGGATAAAAATAGGATGAGCTATAAAGTGCTGCTGAGAGGATTAATTAGGATAGGTCCTAAAAAGCACTTGGCAAAGTGTTTCACAAATAGTGAGCTCTCAAACAATGGTAGCTAAAAATGTACTGATTATCTAACTCGAATGACATTTTAAAATTTTTTATATTGAAATTATTTTAGACTTATGGAAGACCAACAAAAAAATAGTACACAGATGTTCTCATATACCAAGGGTCTTGTAAGCTTTTTCTGTAAAGAGGTCAGATATTAAATATTTTAGGCTTTGCAGGCCAGATGGCCTCAGTCATAATTACTCAACTCTAACATTTTAGTTTGAAAGTAGCTATAGACAATATGTAACACAGTTACAGCTTTGTTCTAATAAAATTATACAAAAACTAGCAATGGACTAAACTTGGTGCATTGGTCAGAGTTCACCAACCCTTATTCTAAACTATAAACTTTATTCAGATATCACCAGTTTGGGGACTAATCTCCTTTTTCTGTTCCAGGATTCAATCGAGGATACCACATCCTCACATCTCCTTGGTCTACTCCAATCTGTGATAGTGTTTTGATCTTTTCTTATCTTTCATGAGCTTCACACTTATGAAGAGTACTGCCCACTTTGTAAAGTGTCCCTCAATTTAGCTTTGTCTTATGTCATTGAATGATTATACAGAGGTTATGAATTTTTGGAAGACTACCAAAGAGGTCACATTCCCTCTTCATGGAT
>NW_012153507.1:1038161-1039547 GCF_000956105.1 Propithecus coquereli
GTTTTGTTTTATTTTAAGTACTTCCTAACTTTCTAGCACTAAAAAACACCTCAGGTTCATCTTTATTTATTTTTCTGCCCCAAATCTTGAATTGGCCACTCCTGCAAAGAGCCCTTATTCATTTTTTTACAGAATAATATTTAGAGACCAAGATCTGGGAGCTATTAACAGTTTTGCTTGTTGCTACTAGAGTTTCATGATTCTAGGCCCTTTCAGAGAACACAGCTAGGACATTCAAGCATGTACCTTCAGCTATGTACACACATATCTCTATAATTTAGGGTTTCCAAATAAAATACAAGATTCCCAGTTAAATGTGAATTTCATATAAAGAATGATTCTTTTTCAGTATATATATGTTCCAAACATTGCATGGGGCATGCTTATGCTAAAAAATTATTTCTTGTTTGTCTGAAATTCACATTTAACTAGATATCCTATATTTTTAGTTCCCAAATCTATCACCATAGTGTTTATTTCTGTGTATAAATCCTTTTGAATCTATACTAAAAGACACAGAAATTCATATTGATATCACCAATTCTAAGCTGGCACCACAGGGTTTAATCAAGCCTCCCCTGCCTTGCTAATTGGTAACTTCTTTCTTTGACAGTGGGAAACCTGGTTCTCTTTTTCTACAGTATATTTACTTATTTGTTCAATCCTAGTTTACATATAAAATAGTTTAAGAGTAGCAAAAATATACCCCTGTGAGAAACAAGTTGTTCAATTAGAGTGCAGATTTTTGTGGACAATTTTCATTTTTCAGCTTTACAGTATCTTCTCGACAAAATAAAACAAATTTAGGTAAGTTACTTTCTTCTCCTACCACCTTCAGTGAGATTACATCACATTATATTATAAGATGATATATATAGGATTTATTTTTTCTAGCCTGTATTCCATTCTAGGACTCCTCAAATTTTGGTTAGTTATTAAAATTTGCATGTACTACAGTTATTCTTTGTCATTTACTGTTCTATAAGCTTTGACAAATAAATAGAATCTTGTAACCACCTCCACAGTAGCATACAAAACAGTTCAATCACCCTAAAAGTTCTCTTATACAACCTCTTGTAGTCAGCTCTTACTCTTACCTCCAATCCCTGGCAATCACAGATCTATTTTTCATCCCTATGGTTTTAAAAGAATACCATATAAATGAAATCATATATTATGTAGTCTTTTGAGTCTATTTTCTTTCATTTGGCCAAGTACATTTAAGAATCATTCATTCATGCTGTTGCAAGAATCAATGGCTCCTTCCATTTTATTGCTGTGTATTTCATTGTATGTATGTGCTGCAGTTTTGTTATGTTTGCCTGTTGAAATATATCTGAGTTTTTTTAATTTTCAGGGATTATAAACATTCACAGAAAGTTTTTT